>NC_067440.1:14065532-14233317 GCF_009764475.1 Pristis pectinata
TAACAGTGGCAGCTCTTCAGTCAGGAAGGCAGTGAGTGAAGCGCTCTGGATCATGTGAGGCACTAAGCCAGTGCTTGCTGCTCCTGGTTCAGGTGACAGCGTACCTCTGTGGTAGCTCAGCCTCTGACCCATCCACACGACACCACAGTCCTCAGTGTGCAGAGTGACTAGAGACCAACAGTGCTCGCCCTCCCCTCCCCTGCTGCCCAGGAACGCTGTGCTCTGTGCTGCGTGGATGCCCATTCTGACTGCACTCAGTCTGGCCCGGGGCTGGGCTGTGTGTGGCCTGTCACCCTGCGTGCAGCCTGTCAGGCAGTCTTTCATCAGGCTTGTCAAGGTTCCTGCCATGGCTTGTAAAGGAGCTGCCTAATGAGTGCTTGTCACGGTGATGCCATGTAGTGTACTACACCCCTGCCGCTGCATCAGCTGCCTCACCACTCGTGCTGCAGGAAAGGCCGGCATGCAAGTGCAGAGCTCCGTCCCGTGAACACCGTCCGCAAGGGATGCAGACCGACTGCAGCAGCTTGGGTCAGTGGCTCAGGTCAGGTACAGCAGTTGTTCACAGTCAGAGACCCCTTCCCAGCCTGGGCAGTATGGTCAGTGTCCAGTCATAACACTGGGGTACGGTACCGGTGGGGACGGGTCTGTCGCTGTATAACACCGGGGTACGGTACCGGGGGGGACGGGTCTGTCGCTGTATAACACCGGGGTACGGTACCGGTGGGGACGGGTCTGTCGCTGTGTAACGCCGGGGTACGGTACCGGTGGGGACGGGTCTGTCGCTGTGTAACGCCGGGGTACGGTACCGGAGGGGACGGGTCTGTCGCTGTATAACGCCGGGGTACGGTACCGGTGGGGACGGGTCTGTCGCTGTATAACGCCTGGGTACGGTACCGGTGGGGACGGGTCTGTCGCTGTATAACGCCTGGGTACGGTACCGGTGGGGACGGGTCTGTCGCTGTATAACGCCGGGGTACGGTACCGGTGGGGACGGGTCTGTCACTGTATCACACCGGGGTACTGTACTGGTGGGGACGGGTCTGTTGCTGTATAACGCCCGGGTACGGTACCGGTGGGGACGGGTCTGTTGCTGTATAACGCCCGGGTACGGTACCGGTGGGGACGGGTCTGTTGCTGTATAACGCCCGGGTACGGTACCGGTGGGGACGGGTCTGTCGCTGTATAACACTCGAACATGGAGTCAGAGTTATACTGGATGGAAACAGGCCCTTCGGCGCAACTCGTCCATGCTGACCAAGGCGCCGACCTGAGCTGGTCACGTTTGCCTGTGTTTGGCCCATATCCCCCTCAATCTTTTCTCTCCACGTGTCTGTTTAAATGTCTTTTGAATGTTGTAACTGTACCTGCTCTACCTCTTCCTCTGGCAGCTCGTTCCATGTACTCACCACCCTCTGTGTGAAAATGTTGCCCCTCAGGTCCCCTTTAAGTCTTTCCCCTCTCTTCTTACACCTACGCTCTCTAGTTGTAGACCCCCCTACACTGGTAAAAAGATCTGACATTCACTTTTTTAACTCCGCCCCTCACATTTTATCACCCTCTACAAGGTCTCCTCTCAGCCTCCTAGTCTCCAAAGAAAAAAGTCCCAGCCTCCTCATAACTCAAGCCCTGCAGATCCAGTAACATCCTTGTGAATCTTTTCTTTCCAGCTTAGTCACATCCTTCCAGTAGCTGGGCGACCAGAACTGTCCACAATGCCCCAGCTGCAGTCTCACCAACGTCTTTTACAGTTGGAATGTAATGTGCCAACTCTTGTACTCGGTGGAGGTGAGACCGCAGATGCTGGAATACGGAGCAACAAACAATCTGCTGGAGGAACTCAGTGTGTCGAGCAGCATCTGTGGGGGTACAGAAACTGTTTTGTGTTTCGGGTTGTGACCTTGCATCTGGACTGGAAACGTTGACATTTCCTTTCCCCCCACAGATGTTGCTTGACCCGCTGTATTCCTCTGGCAGATTGTTATTTGTTGCTCAGTGCCCTGACCAATGAAGGCAAGCCCGCCAAATGACTTCCCCACTGTCTACCTGTGTGGCCTCTTGCAGGGAACTCAGTACCTGTACCCCTGAGTCTGTTTTCCAACACAACCCAGGGCCTTACTGTGCGAGTTCTGACCTAGTGTAAGTGACCAATAGGCCCACAAATCTGGTGACGTCTTGCATCTGTTTTGTATCTAATTTGCATGATGGTGCCGTGGTGTTATTGTGCTGGAAGGGGATTTTTGGAGGGCTATTTGAGTTCAGGAGGTGGATTCATGAGCTCGAATTTGACTATTGCAAATTTTGCATGGTGTCATGAGGTGTTGGAAAGCTGGTCTGGTTCTTGAGCTGTTTCCATATTTGGATGTTGTGCTGGATGTGACTGGGTAATGTTGGTAATTGGGATGTTGCTGCTGATGGAGGTGGCCCAGGGCGGACATTCCCTTCAGGTTCCCCCTCGGTGTTGTGTCATGGATGGGGCCACCACTGAACCATCCACTTCTGGTTGTGGTTGTCACTGAGCTGCTAGATCTCACCCACCATCTGGGTGGATGCTTCCTGTGGTGCATCTGTAAAGATTGGTGAGAGTCATTGTGGACATGCTGAATTTCCTCAGCCTTCTGAGGGAGCAGAGGCGCTGGTGAGCTTTCTTGTCCGTTGTGTCCACATGCTTGATCATTCCAACTTGCCGGTCAGCGACTGGACCGAAACGGCTGTGGGATGGAGTCAAGGGCATATATGTCACGGACAGAGACACAGTTGGGGAGTCTGTCGAGCATTCCTTCAGGCTAGTGTTGACTGCCTCTGTGTCCTTTAGAAACCATAACCCCCAATAATCGAGATCCATGACCAGACCATGGAAAATGCCGCCTCTATCTGAATACAGACATTGATGGAATTCGCCATCACCTTTGGTACACCAGCGTAGCCGTTGGTTGACTAAGGTAAAGGGTGTGGAGAGACCAAGATCTTAAGCTGCAAAGGTGCACACTGTCCTGAATGCTGGAGAAGAGCCATCATCAACAGTGAGATGGAAACCAGTGGCGGCACTTCTCTCTGACCAGCATCCCCTGACTGAGCGGTCAGCTTCACGCTGTGGAGCTGACTGCAGGCTCCCGAAACCAGTGCTCCACTCCCAGCCCCGTTGGGGCAAGTGATTCCCTGGCGGACCAGAGGAAAAGCTTCAAGGATGTTAGACAGTGGCTTTCAACAAATGAGCATCCTTGCCAATCTCTGGGACTCACTGACCCAGAGCAGAAGCCTCCGGTAATGCACTGAGCGCCTCGAACCCCCACGACGCGCGGAGGCTGCTTGCACGTGGTGCAGCATTCTGTGCAACCTAGCTGAGGCAGGGCAGCAGGTCCTGCAGTACATCATGTTGCTCACTCGCCTCAGACCCCAGTGAATGGGAATGGATCCAATTCACCCTGGAGGCCAGGGCAGCACCGGGAAGGAACAATGGTTTTCCGTCTGGGATAGGGAGCTGCCCTGCTGGTCCTGTGGCAAGTAGACGGAGCTGTGAGTCCCACCAGTGATGCTTCTGGGAGCATCTGGGAGCAGTGTGGTGGCTTCTGCCAGGTATTCTCAGCCAGGCTGCACCCCACCCCCCGAACCACTCATCAGCTGGGACTGCAGCTGTGTGTAGTGGCTCAGTGTGAACGGACTAAATGCAGGAAGAATGTTCCGGATGGTGGGGAAGTCAAGAACCAGGGAGCACGGATGACAGATGTGAGTGAGTCGTTGAGCACTGAGATGTGGAGAAAGTACCTCCCCAAAGAGCAGTGCAGCGACTGCAGAGGGCACTGGAGGGTGAATCATTAGATGGGTTCAAGCAGGAGTTGTATATTGTTCTTGTGACTAAAGAGATCAGGGGTTACAGGGACAAAGCTGGAACAGGGGACTGAGTTCAGGTGATCAGCCTTGAATGGTAGAGCAGGTTTGAAGGCTGCGTGGCCCACTGCCTTCTGTGTGAAGTGTGGGGAAACACCACAGCCAGTTTGTACTGAGCAAGATCCAAACCTAGCACCTTGGTACTGACCAGAATTTCCCTCCTGAATGTTGCACGTGGGAGTGATATTGTTCCCCGGACACCATGAGCCAACTTGCACTCTGCACCGCACATTATCCTCAACCTGAGAGGTCCCTCAGTACCGCCCCTCCCTGAGTGTGACCCTCCCTCAGTACCGCCCCTCCCTGAGTGTGACCCTCCCTCAGTACCGCCTTTCCCACAATGTTGTTGTGCCGAGCAGGAGGGGGACACTGTCAGTCACCACTGAGGGGTACTTTGTGTAGCGGTTAGCGTAATGCGATTACACCACCAGCGACCCAAGTTCAATTCCCGCTGCTGTCTGTAAGGAGTTTGTACGTTCTCCCCGTGTCTGCGTGGGTTTCCTCCGGGTGCTCCAGTTTCCTCCCACATTCCAAAGACGTACGGGTTAGGAAGTTGTGGGTGTGCTATGTTGGTGCCAGAAGTGTGGTGACATTTGCGGGCTGTCCCCAGCACACTCTATGCAAAGATGCATTTCACTGTGTGTTTCGATGTACATGTGACTAATAAAAATATCTTACCTTATTTTGGGAGGAGTGGAGGTGCCGATTGCTCTCCTCCTCTGTCCTACCCCTCACCAGGACAGGGGTGGGCTGGGGCAAGGACTCGGGATTGTCAGGGTGGCCTGTGAGTTTTCCAAACTCGGCAGCTTAGTGTTTACATGGTTGCCCAGGAGATGTGCCTGTGAAAGGGATCTGCCTGTGTCAGCCTGGGTACAGCTTCCCTGGTAACCTGACACTGAATCCCAGCCGCAGCCCACACCCACCGGAGTAACACTGTCTCTCCTGTCCTCTCTGAATCACACTCCCCACCATTCTCTCTCCCCTTCCCTGAGGCTGCTGGTCTGTGAGGAGGGGGGTGGATGTGGAACATTGCCTGCGGGTTGTAACATGGCAGTCGGTGAGTGGTCACAGTAACAGTCCTCCTCAGCCCTGTGGCTACAGAGCGCTGGAGAGCTTACTGAGTGGAGTCTGGAGTGGGAAGTCGGCGGTGATGGGGGAAGGAGGGAGGGAGGAAGGCCTCCGTTCCTGGCTAGTGCGTGGTGTGTTTCATTTCGCTGGGGGCTGTGGAACCTCCTGTGGTGTCTGCTCGAGGCAAGGGTTAGGGGAGCACGTGGTGAGACTGAGCTAAGGTGCAGATTGGCTGTGATCTCATTGAATGGGGTATCAGACCAGAGGGGCAGAGTGGCCTGCTCTGTTTGCTGCACTGGGAAGCCTCACTTGGTGTGGAGCTTACCCCGGTGACGGTGCTGCACTGGACACTGGGTGGGTTTGGGGAGCACCTTCCACAGGCTGGCAGGGGCAGAGACCTGAGCTGGACACACGGCTGTGGGGGCTTCACCTTCCCAGTCACACTGACCATGATACGTTCCTTCTCTTCCAGAAAATAACAATCACATCAAGGTGTTTCTACCCAACAAGCTGATCGACAGTTTACCCAAATGTGCAGCCCTTCCCAAGGAGAGACAGCGGTGGAACACCAACGAGGCAAGTGTGGGCGCTCAACACCACGTACAGAGATGCTTTTGCAACCTGGACCAGACAACTCCCCACCCCCCCACCCCCCATCGCTGTCCAGACCTCCTCCTGCTCACTCAAATCCTACTCCCCATGTGTGCTGACTGCACCGGCTCCCAGTTCAGCCTGCATGGTTTTTAAATCCTCAGATCAGGTCCCCCATGTGACTTCCCTCTGTGTCCCTGTGACTCCCTGCCCCCCCCCATCCCCCACCCCCCCCCATCTCCTTGGTGTGAGGGGAAGATGTCCTCAGGTGTAGATGTATGATAAGTCAAGTCCAATAGGCAGAGCAGACATGGGCGTGATAAAGCCCCTGAGAGGATTGGAAGCCTAAACTGCATTTGCTTGATGTAAGGAGTCTGGTTGGTAAGGTGGCTGAACTGAGAGTGCTGATTAACGCATGGGGACCCCTCCCCTCCCCTCCCCTCCCCTCCCCGTTGCAAGCACACTGTTGAGGGGCGGACTGGCAGTTTAACTCCCGATGGTACAGACCCTTCAGATGTGCCACAAGGAACAGGAGCGGGAGGTGTTCACTCAGCCTCTCACTGTCGTCATTCAGCTGTTCTGCCCCAGGCCTCAGCTCTTCTGTGCTGGTTGCCCTGACTCCTCAATTCCCCGATCTATGAAAAATGTCTTGACCTCTTTCAATGCCCCCATTGATCTAGGATCTGCAACTATTCAGGGTAGAAATGTCCAGAGATTCACCATCCTCTGCGAGAAGAAATTCCTGTGTAGCTCAGTTTGAATTGACTGCAAGATCTTGTAACTGTGTCCCCTCTCTGATGCAGGGAGCGTAACAAAGTTTAAGATGTCTGATTCCCGGGATGGCAGGGCGGATGTACGAGGAAAGATTGGATGGATTGGGCCTGTAATCATTGGAGCTTGGAAAAATGAGAGGGAATCTCATAGAAACCAATAAAATTCCACTGGGAGTAGACGGCTTGCAACAGGGAGAAAGTTCCTGAACCAGGGTTACAACCTCAGGATACGGGATATGCCATTTCATATCCTAGTTAGTCTCTCCTTGTAGGTAATGCACTCCATTCCAGGCAGCATCCTGGTAAACCTCTCCTGCACCCTCTCTGAAGCCTCCACATCCTTCCTGTAATGGGGCGACCAGAACTGCACACAGTACTCCTGACCAAAGTTTTATACAGCTTAAACATGACTTCCCATCTTCCATTCTCAGTGCTCAGACTGATGAAGGCCAGCGTGCCATACGCCACCTTTACCACCTTGTCTACTTGTGTTGCCCCTTTCAGAGAGCTATGGACGTACCCCAAGATCCCTCTGCACACCAAAGCTCCTAAGGGTCCTACCATTTACCGTATACCTTTCTCTTGCATTTGACCTCCCAAAATATATCACCTGACTCTGGCCTGGATTAAACTCCATCTGCCATTTCTCTGCCCACATTTCCAACTGATCCATATCCTGCTGAATCCTTTGACAATCCTCACTGTCCACAATCACTGATTTTTGTGTCATCTGCAAACTTGGTAATCGGACCACCTCTATTTTCATGTGGAGATATGTATATCTCTGCAGAACACAGACCTCCGCTCAGAGTAACACCCCTCCGCCATGACACTCTTACTTTTATGATGGAGCCAATTTTGAATGCGACTTACCAACTCGCTATGGATCCCTTGTGAAATGGGCTGAGAAATGGGAGATGGAGTTTAATCCAGTTCAATGTTAGCTGATGCATTTTGGGAGCACTAATGAGGCTGGGACACACACCGTGAATAGTAAGGTCCAAGGGAGTGTTGAGGACAGGAGAGACCTTGGTGTGTGGGTCCAAAAGGTGCTTGAAGGTGGAAGTGCAAGTAGATAACATGGTTACGAAGGTGTGTGACATGCTGGTCTTCATTAGTCGAGGTGTTGAATATAAGGTCATGCTCCAGCTTTATGTATATAGGTTGGATGTCAGTTAGAGCATTGTGTGCAGTTCTGGTCACCATACCATAGGAAAGATGTGGCAGTGCTGGAGAGGGTGCAGAGAGAATTCACCAGGATGTTGCTTGGGATGGAGCGGCTCAGTTATGAGGAGAGACTGGAGAGGCTGGGTCTGTTCTCTCTGAAACAGAGGAGTCATAGAGTTACATAGCATGGAAACAGGCCCTTCGGCCTGACTTGTCCATGTCGACCAAAGTGTCTTCCTGAGCTAGTTCCATTTGCCTGCGTTTGGCCCATATCCCTCTGAACCTTTCCTATCCATGTACCCGTCCAAATGTCTTATAAACATTGTAACTACAGTATATCCACCTCTACAGCTTCCCCCGGCAGCTCGTTCCATACACTCACCACCCTCTGTGTGGAAAAAGTTGCCCCTCAGGTCCCTTTAAATCTTCCCCTCTTAACTTAAACCCGTGCCCTCTCCTGGGGAAAGGACTGTGACCATCCACCTTATCCATGCCCCTCTATGATTCTGTGGACCTCCTTCAGGTCACCCCTCAGCCTCCTTCACTCCAGGAAAAACAGTCTAAGCTTATCCAGTCTCTCTTTATAACTCAAGCCCTCCACTCCCAGAAACATCCTTGTAAATCTTTACTGCACCCTCTCCAGCTTAATCACATCCTTACTACACTCTGGCGACCAGAACTGCACACAGAATTCCAAGTGTGGTTTCACCAACTTCCTGTACGGTTGTAGCATGACGTCCCAACTCGTGAACTCAACGCCCTGACCGATGAAGCCAAACACTTCCTCACCACCCTGTCTACCCGTGTCACCTGTTACAGTTAAATGTGTACGTGTACCCCAGGGTCTCCCTGTTCCACAACACTCGCCAGGGCCCTGCCCTGGTTTAACTTCCTAAAATGCAACACCTGGAACTTCCATCTGCCATTCCTTGGTCCACTTTCCCAGTTGATGTACTTCCTGTGGTAACATCAAACACCACCTTCACTGTCCACCCCACCACCAACCTTGGT
This sequence comes from Pristis pectinata, assembly GCF_009764475.1. Taxonomy (NCBI): domain Eukaryota; kingdom Metazoa; phylum Chordata; class Chondrichthyes; order Rhinopristiformes; family Pristidae; genus Pristis; species Pristis pectinata. Next base: position 14,074,028 of record NC_067440.1, read on the forward strand.
GTCATCTGCAAACTTACTAGCCATGCCACCTACATTCTCATCCAAAGCGTTAATATAGATGACGCACAACTGGAGGCCCAACACCAATCCCTGCGGCACACCACTGGTCACAGGCCTCCATTCTCCACTCCCACCCTCTGACTCCTATCACCAGGCCAATACTGTATCCAATTGGCCAGCTCAGCCTGGATCCTGTGTGATCTCAAATTCTGAACCAGCTTACCATGTGAGACTCGTCAAAGGCCTTGCTAAAGTCCATGTAGACAATGTCCACTGCCCTGCCCTCGTCAATTCTCTTGGTCACCTCTTCAAAAGAACACAACTAAATTCATGAGTCACGATTTTCCATGCACAATGGAGGTTGGGGGGAATATGACTGGGGTATATAGACTGCAGGAAACTTTCCCCCATATCAGAGGTAGATACAATTAGAGAACATGGATTTAGGGTAAGAGTGGGGGGGGGGGGGGGGGTGGGGAGGGTTGGTGGGGTAAGAGATTTAGAGGAGATCTGAGGGGGACCTTCCTCACCCAGAGAGTGGTGAGTACCTGGAACACACTGCCTGAGAGAGTGGGGGAAGCTGAGTCACTGACAGCATTGAAGAGGTGCCAAGACAAGAACGAATCACCCCGGTATGGAAAGCAATAGGCCAGGTGTTGGAAGGTGGGTTCAGTACAGATGGGTGACCAGTGATTGTAGTGGGCCGAATGGCCTGTTTCCTTCCTGTACGGTCCAACATTGAAAAGCCTTTTGCATCGGGATGATGACGTTTATGATTAACGTGTCATTCTTGCTGAAGAGGCGTCCAAGCCCCTCCTTTTACAAAGTGTTCAGTTCGCTGGTGTGATCCAAATATAAGATGTCTCCAGATTGTTGCCATAGAGACACCCATGCATTCTCAGATTTAATTCTTTGCTTGGTCACTTTTTTGCCATCTGCACTGTATAAAAATATTTACAGGTGCTGTTACATCTCAATGCACCCAAGATAATGAAACAAGTGGAATTACTTCTGATCTCCTAAACCTCTTGTGTCAGATCATTAAACATTGAAAACATTAGTTTTTATCCTCTTTAAAATCTCAGATTGAGAATTTGGGGGAAGCGATAGAATTTTTAATAACTACAAGAGGTGTCACAGGTAGACAGGGTTTGTATAAGTCATTGGTGAGACTGCACTTGAATACTGTGTACAGTTTTGGTCGCCCTGTTATAGGAAAGATGTGGTTAAACTGGGAAGAGGGCAGAAAAGATTTACAAGGATGTTGCCAGGACTAGAGGGCCTGAGTTATAGGGAGAGGTTGGCCAGGCTGGGTCTTTATTTCTTGGAACATAGGAGAACGAGGGGTGATCTAATAGAGGTTTATAAAATCATGAGGAGCATTGATAAGGTGGATGGTAAGAGTCTTTTCCCCAGGGTAGGGGAGTCCAAAACTAGGGGGCACAGATTTGGGGTAAGAGGTGAAAGATTTAAAAGGGACCTGAGGAGCAACTTTTTCACACAGAGGGTGGTGAGTATATGGAACAAGTTGAGGCAGGTACAATAGGGTCATTTAAGAAGCACTTGGATAGGTACATAGAGGGGCAGGACTTGAGGGATATGGGCCGAACTCAGGAAATTGGGACTAGCTGGGTGGGCACCGTGGTCAGCATGGACTGGTTGGGCCGAAGGGCCTGTATCCGTGCCATATTGCTCTCTACAATTTCAATGCCCAATGGAAGTTGGGTTTTCAGAATTTAATAGATTAGTTAATCTTAGTTTATTCCTGATTTAGAACTGAGTACAATACGGAGCAGATAAAGATCCCAGTGAAGGACTACATTGTTCCTTTTTCACTTCAGTCAGCCATGAAAAGGACCAAAGAGAATTTTTGGTTTTGAAGGGCAGGTCTTTGTGACATTGCTGCTCATTGGTAAAGGAGCCGATACAACAGCATTGACATCTTCACAATGGGCTGTCTAATGAGGGGGTGTGAGGAGTTCCTGCAAACAGACTTGTTCCAATATGATTATTGTCTTTTTCTAAAACCAGTTGGCAATTTTTGATGGAGATCTGAAATAAAAATGGAAAATGCTGGAAACACTCGGCAGGTCGGGCAGCATCTGTGGAGAGAGAAACAGAGTGAATGTTTCATGTTGAACCCCCTTCGTCAGAAGTTCAACCTGAAGCATTGTTGATTCTGTTTCGCTCTCCACGGATGCTGCCTGACCTGCTGGGTGTTTCCAGCACTTTCTGTTCAGTTGCAACTTTTGATCATTGGCACCTGAACCCTCTGTGCAGTTTTCACTTTGGATCCAGGATCACTCCAGGAGTGCTAGGGTCAATCTTCTAGTGATGCTGTTCAACATCTGTCTCACACACGCTGTATCTGCTGTGTTAGCAGCTGGACCAGCCTGTAACTGTCCCGGTGCTCTCTCTGCATTGGTGTCAATTGGCCGTGAACCTTGACCTTTGGCTGCCTGGTCTGATTGGATCCAAGGTGCCTCGCTCTGGGATCTAACTATATTTATCTGGTCCTGTGTGGTTTGGGCAGTTCTCAGACTCCCTGGGCAGCCTCAGATTTATTGCCTTGCTGTTCTCGTGGGCATGGTCTGATTCTTCAACAGGTCTGGGTCTGGTATCTGCAGGAGCTGTTGGTGACTGTCAGACTTGCTCTGCATCTGCCCTGTTGATGCTGTGACCACCCCAGTCAATGCCTGTCTACACCGGGGGTGCATGGGACCCAGTGTTAACTGAATTGACAGAGGAAGTCACTTTGGTTTTAAATAAGACCCTGCATTTTAATTTAAATAGTATCAAGGCAGCTTCTGGCAAACAAAACAAAAAGATGTTGAAGTTTGTTACCTACTTCCAGAAGCCATGGCAACTGAGCTGCAAGTCTGAATCTGTCTTTTAAACAAAGTCTCTTTGCCTGTCACAGATGCACAATTAAATCTTGTTAAAATAAATCCACAGCACTGATGTAAATCACGAGATTTTCCCAAATTCTGGTATCAGCTGATGACAGTCAGCAGCCAATTTCATGCTTTCACTCAGCTGAGAATATACTGAGCGATGAATGGCTCTGAATTTTCACACCATATTCCCATTTTGTGAACTGAAGGTGTGTGAGTACAGTGTGAATCAGTGCAAAACCAGACTGGAGGCTTTGGAGAGTGCGGGATAATCCATGTGTATGCATGCAGAAAACAGCCTCAACACAGAACAGAACTTTTGATTAAAATGCATAAAGTAGTCCAGTACCAAATCAGAGGATTAAACTTCTGCTGCTGTCATGGTGCAGACAGACACCAACGCTATGCAGGTGCTTGCTTTAATACGGATGTTGCCAGTGGAGATTGTTGCTTTAAGACAGGAGTTTGTGGGTGGGGAAATGTTCACACTTTCACACAGCCACAAATGTTAACGCAGCAACCACTAAACTTACACTGCTCGGGTTCATTCTCGGACACGTGGAGACTGCATTGTGGTGAGACTGAGACTTTGCCCTGCTGTTGGATTCGTACTTTAGTCGTGGTCTGTAAGTGTCCAGCCGCTGTGGAGCCTCTCGCCATCTCTGGAAATAGCTTCTGACAGTGTTCCTTGTGCCTGGCCAGATCCTGCAGGAATCCTTCAGTGCTGACCACCTGCTTTCTCCCTGACCACGAGGACTTGTTACTGGACCCATCAGGGTTGCCTTCCACCCTCTGTCCATTGTTACTCTTCCATTCCGAACCGGCCTGACCTGTGTTAGAAAGTCCTCAGGCACTTCAAAAGCAAAGCCAAATCCTAAGAGCAACCACTTATTTATCAAAAAGAGTTGGATCAATACTAACATGCAGTTATTAGGGATGTCATTAGCCAAGTAGTGGGAAATGCTTACCCTGTGTAACGTGGGTCAGCCAGTGACTACACACTGTTGCCTCTTCCTATCATTGATTGTATTAGCGTTGAACAACATGGACACAGGCCCTTCGGCCAAACTCGTCCATGCTGATCAAGATGCCTTCCTGAGCTGGTCCTACATGTCTGCACTTGGCCCATATCCCTCTAACCCTCCCCATCCATTAACCTATCTAAATAGCCTTTAAATGTTGTAAATGTACTTGCATCTACCACTTCCTCTGGCAGCTCACTCCACAAACCCACCACCCTTTGTGTGAAAAACCTGCCCCTCTCACCTTAAACCTATGCCCTCTAGTTTTAGACTCCCCTACCCTGGGGAAAAGGCTGTAACCTTTCACCTTATTTATACCCCTCATGACTTTATACGCCCCTATAAGGTCACCCCTCAGCCTCCTTTGCTCCATGGAATGGGTTTATTATTGTTGCGTGTACCGAGGTACAGTGAAAACCTTGTCTTGCATACTGTTCGTACAGATCAATTCATTACACAGTGCATTGAGGTAGTACAGGGTAGAACAATACAGAGTAAAGTGACACAGCTACAGAGGAAGTGCAGTACAAGTAGACAATAAGATGCAAGGTCATAACAAGGTAGATTGTGAGGTCAAGAGTCCATCTTGTCATACTAGGGAACCGTTCAATAGGCTTATAACAGCAGGATAGAAGCTGTCCTTGAGCCTGGAGGTACGTGCTTTCAGGCTTTTGTATCTTCTGGCTGAGGGGAGAAGAGAGAACTGTGTACCTGTACTCCTAGGTCCCTCTGTTCAACAGCACTCCCCAGAGCCTGTCATTTACTGTGCAAGTCCTGCCTTGGTTCCCAAAACTTCCCAAAATGCATCATTTTGCACTTGTCTGAATTAAATTCCATCTGCCACTCCTTAGCCCACTTTCCCAGTTGATCCAGCTCCTGTTGTAACCTTAGACGACCTTCTTCACTGTCCATTGCACCACCAGTGTTGGTGTCATACACAAACTTACTCACCCTGACAACTGCATTCTCATCCAAACCGTTAACAGATGTGACCAGCAGTGGACCCAGCACTGATCCCTGTGTACGTTGCTAGTCACATGTCTCCAAACTAAAAAAAACAATCCTCCACTACCACCCCCTGACTCATACCACAGAGCCAATTTGGTATCTAATTGACTAGCTCTCGCGGGATCCCATGTGATGTAATGTTCTGGACCAGCTTACCTTGTCAAAGGCCTTGCTATAGTCCATGTAGACACTGTCCATCACCCTGCCCTCATCAATCCTCTTGGTCACCTCTTCCAAAAAAAGACTCAATCAAATTCATGAGACACGATTTCCCACACAGAAAGCTGTGCTGACTATCCCAAATCAGTCCTTGCCTTTCCAAATGCAGATAGATTCTCTCTCTCAGAATCCCATCCAGTAACTTTCCCACCACTGATGTTAGGCTCACCAGCCTGTAGTTCCCTGGCTTGTCCTTGCAGCCCTTCTGAAATAGAGGCCCAATATTCACCACCTCCAGTCTCCTGGTGCCTCACCCGTTGCCAGTGATGATATGGATATCTCAGACAATTCTAGCAATTTCTTCTGACAGGTCCCGGTGTGACCCACCCAGACCCTCTGCTCAGTCCCTCACTGCCTGATCCCAGTGTGATCCACCTGGGCTGTGTCACCATGCTCCATGCAGACCTCGTGCCGAATCCATTTGGATCCTCTGCACCCTTGAACTAATCCCTGTTGGATCTTCCTGGACAATGTCGGCTTCCTGTGGAATCTACTTGGAGCTGACCATGAAGTCCGGGACCAGACCGCACTGTCCGGGATTGGACCTGGTGCCTGCCGAGTTGGACCTGGGGTGTTCCTGCTGCCGCGTGTGGTCGGGGAGGTGAAGGTCGGTTGCCTCTGGCCCTGACATCGCAGCTTCCTCTCTCTGGGAACTGGCTGTGTGCCGTCGAGCACCACACTGACCGGGCTGTGGTTTGTGTTTGCAGGAGATTGCATCGTACCTGACCAGCTTCGAGAAACACGAGGAGTGGCTGTCGGGTTCTCCGCGCACCAGGTGAGTGGCTGCAGTGGGGCTGGGAGGGGAGCTGGTGGTAGGGATGGTAGGCTGTACAATGTCTTCTCCATTGTCTGTGACCGACGTCTGAGGGATTGTGTCTGAGACCGACATCTGAGGGATTGTGTCTGATACCGAAGTCTGAGTGATTGTGTCTGAGACCGATGTCTGAGGGATTGTGTCTGTGACTGATGCCTGGGCAGACTCCTGTCTGTATATTTCTCCCTGGGCTTCAGTCAGCTGGTGGCTGGTGGAACACTGTCACTATACGGCGCCCTTCCCAACCCTCAGCGTGGGAACGGTGTGTGGGAACGGTGTGGGTCAGTGTTGAAACACTGTGGGCACGGTTGAGCTGGGACACAGGACCTGTTTCGTGCTGTATTACTCTATGCCTCTGAGCTGGCAAGCGATAGGTGGATCCACGTGAGGGGGGTTGAGGCAGATGGAGGAGGGAAGGGTGGGAACAGGCTGGGAGGTGAGACGTGGAGGCAACAAGAGGGCTGCAGAAGGTGGAGTCGGACAGGAGAGGAAGGTGGGGCATGGAACCAAGTGAGGGGGGTGGGGAGGGCAGGTGGGAACAGTGGGGGAGGGGACCTGGTGGGAGGGGTGTGGTGATGGGCAGATGGAGGGGGTGGAGGAGGGGGATGTGATGGGGGCTGGGGTGGGTGTAGACATTTGAGTGTCTGCTGACCTTTTGGAGGGTGTTGCTGTGGTTGGAGCAGTCACTGAGCACTGGAATGTTGGAGGATCATTGAGAGACCCTAGCCTGCCTTCTTCGACTTGACTCATCGGTTCACCTGGTATTGTTGGACTGAAGGTACTGAGGCCAACTGTGGTGTTGCAGCCACACGCTGGGCAAGAGCAGCTGCCTCTGCATGTTCCTGGAGTGTTCCCCACTGCACTGAGCGGTCAGCGGGGGGCGGGGGGGGGGTGTGGTTGTGTGATGATGCGTGTCAGAGTAACTGTAGTCCAATTAAATCAATAATCTGCTGGAAATCTGAAGCAAAAATAGAAAATGTTGAAAACACTCAGCAGGTCAGGCAGCGTCTGTGGGAAGAGCATGTCGTCACCTCGAGGGCTCGAAAACAAATTGACACTAACTCACCTTCTGGCTGTTTCTGCTGGAAGTCATCCACCTGTGATATCCAGTGTTCGCCCCTCTCCAGCAGCACCCCCAGCCTGCGATCTGCATCACACCCCAACCTCCCCATGGACAATCCATTGACACAGCATCCCTGGCCCAACCTTCTCCGACGTACCCCTTGTCCCATCCCACCTTCCCGGCTCAGTGTTGACCACCACTCAGCCTTCACAGATGCTGCCTGACCTGCTGGGTTCTCTCTCTTTCCCAGCTCTGATGAAGGGTGTTTGACAGGAAACGTTAACTGATTCGCTGCCTGAGCTGCAGAGTGTTTGCAGCATTGCTGTTGGCTGCAGACGACAGCACCGCAGCCTTCGGCGGGAGACGTCCTGCTGTACTGCTGAAGCCACGGTACTAATGGATTGTTACCCTGCTCCTGCACAGGCCGCTGAATGGCTCGATCATCCTGTACAACAGAAAGAAGGTGAAGTATCGGAAAGACGGGTACTGCTGGAAAAAGAGGAAAGACGGGAAAACAACCCGAGAGGATCACATGAAGCTGAAAGTGCAGGGGATGGAGGTGTGTGAGATTGTCATCGCGTTAACTCATACCCTTCCCTGTGGTGTGTGAGGAGACCATCTGGCCAATTGTGTCGCTGCTGGCTCTCAGAGCAATCTGTTCCCCCATTTATTTCCGGTAACCTACCCGCTCTCACCATTAACACCCACGATTCCACCTCGCACTACAGTAACTAACTAACTAACCCATTAACACCCCCGATTCCACCTCGCACTACAGTAACTAACTAACTAACCCATTAACACCCCCGATTCCACCTCGCACTACAGTAACTAACTAACTAACCCATTAACACCCCCGATTCCACCTCGAGCTACAGTAACTAACTAACTAACCCATTAACACCCCCGATTCCACCTTGCACTACAGTAACTAACTAACTAACCCATTAACACCCCCGTTACAGTAACTAACTGACTAACCCATTAACACCCACGATTCCACCTCGCATTACAGTAACTAACTAACTAACCCATTAACACCCACGATTCCGCCTTGCGTTACAGTAACTAACTAACCCATTAACACCCACGATTCTGCCTCGCGTTACAGTAACTAACTAACTAACCCATTAACACTCTGATTCCACCTCGAGCTACAGTAACTAACTAACCCATTAACACTCTGATTCCACCTTTCCCTACACACCAGAGTAACTAGCTAACCTACCAATGCGCACGTCTTTGTGATGTTGGAGGAAACTGGAGCACCCGAAGGAAACCCGCGTGGTCCCAGGGAGAACGTGCAAACTCCACACAGACTGTACCTGAGCTGGGGTTTGAACCCAGGTCTCTGGAGCTGTGAGGCAGTGGCTTTACCCGCTCCGCTGCGCTGCCGTGCCTTCCTTAGGATGAGGGTGTTACTGGAGAGGTCAGTGCTTGTGGCCAGCCCCATCTGCCCTGGAGAGGGCTGGACTGAGCCAACCGCTGGCAGGTTCTCAGGGAGGGTATGGCAGGATTTTTCTGGTGCTTGTGTGGAATGGGTCTGGTGAGGTTAGTGTCCCAGGGAGTGCAGTAGGCTTGGTTGTCAACATGTGGCTAAAAATTCAGGAAGGAAGGTGGGAGGGGAGGGGATTCTGTTGGAATCGTTGGCAAGGCCAGTGTTTATTGGCTGTCCCAAACCATCCCGAGGTGGCGATGGTGAACTGCTGCCCTTGATCCACTACAGCCGGTGTGGTGAAGGTTCCCTCTCAGCGCAGTGCTGTCCTGCGAACCAGACACAGTGCCGGCCAAGGAAAAGCAAGAAGTGTCTCACTTGGCCTGGTGTGAGACGTGGTGAGAAGAGGCAGTGAGGAAGGGGATGCAGTTTCGCGAGGATTGCAGCGAGCTACTGAATCAGGTTGTGGGGAGCTGGGAACCTCACAGCTGAAGGGACCGTCTCCAGACCTGGAGCATTAGATTAATCAAGGTCCTTGCAGTGTATTTGGGGTGGTAGAGCAGGAGGAGGTGTGAGAGGTTGGTGATAAAACCACTGAGAACTTTGAACCGAAGGTAAAGCAGATGCCTGCATTAGCAAATGGTGTGTTGGCCTTCCTGGCGAGATGGTGTGAGTGCAGGAGCAGGGATGCCGTGTTACAGATCTCGCCTGTATTGCGTGTAGTTTGAGTCTGCGTATCTCAGAGGGGTGTACTTGGTGCAGAGGGACTGCAGCCAAGATTCACCAGACCCCTCCCTGGTATGGTGGGGTTGTTGTGTGAGGACAAATTTGTATTCACCAGAGTTCAGGAGAAAGAGGAGGAGGTCACAAAATTCTGGCCGGGTTTGAAAGAATGGATGTTTCCCCCGACCAGCCATGGTCTCTGGATACAGGGTAAGACACGTAGGACTGAGATGAGGAGAGATGTTCTGAACCTGCGGAGGCTGCGGAGAGCAAGTCGTTGAATATATCTGAGAAGGAGATGGATCAGTTTCTAGTCAGGAAAGGCCAAGGGGGGGGTGGGGTGGAGAGGGAGATGAGTGGGGGTCCTACAGCTGAGTGAAGACCCTACAGTGGTGGCCCTGATGCTCTAGCTCACAGTGGAGGATGCCTTCCAGGGAAGTAACACTGCACTGGTGCCTGACCAGGGTCGGTGTGCTGGTGCCTGACCGGGGTCGGTGTGGTGCTGCACTGGTGCCTGACCGGGGTCAGTGTGGTGCTGCACTGGTGCCTGACCGGGGTCGGTGTGCTGCTGCACTGGTGCCTGACCGGGGTCAGTGTGCTGCTGCACTGGTGCCTGACCGGGGTCGGTGTGCTGCTGTGAGTACAGATGAGGTTGTGTCTGACTGGGCTGCACTGACCCTTCTCCCTCTTCTCTCCACAGTGCCTGTATGGTTGTTACGTGCATTCTTCTATCATTCCAACCTTCCACCGCAGGTGCTACTGGCTTCTACAGGTAGGAATGTAAACCCTGGGCCGTTACATATCATGCGGTCCCATGTACTGGGGGTGGACAGACACACTGGGTCCTTTGTACTGAGACAGATTCTGTGTGTGTGTGTGTGTGTGTGTGTGGGTTTGGTGTGTAGGTTTGGTGTTTGGTTGTGTGTGGGTGTGTGTCCCTCTGCTCCACGCCTCCCTGACTCACATCTCTCCTGCAGAACCCTGACATCGTGCTGGTTCACTACCTGAATGTTCCGGCCACCGAGGACTGCGGCAAGATCTGTGGGCCTATTCTCAGCCCCATCAACAGCGACAGGAAGGAGTGGCTCAAGTGGTCCAAGGAAGAGCTCATCTGTCAGCTCAAGCCCATGTGTAAGATGTTGTACCTGCGCACTCGGAGCTGCCCCTGTCCTCGTGACCCCTGTCGCTCCCTATAACCCTGTCACTCCCCGCAAACTCGGTCACTCCCTACGGGCCCTGTGACCCCGTCACTCCCCACGACCCCATCACTCTCCATGACCTGTCGCTTCCCGTGACCCCCAGTGCCTCCTGTATCTCATCACTCCCCGCAAACCCCGTCACTCCCCATGAGCGCTGTCGCTCCCCATAACCACGTCGCTCCCCATAACCACATCGCTCCCCGCGACCTCTGTCACTCGCCATGACATCTGTTCTTCCTGTGACCCCCAGTCCCTCCCGTACCTCATCACTCCCTGTAACCTGCCCCCACCACCCCCCCACTTCTGCCTCCTCACTGTTAGAACCGGAGGTAGCAGCCCTGTTGCAGGGTGTATTGGTATTGGTTTATTATTGTCACTTGTACCAAGGTACAGTGAAAAACTTGTCTTACAAACCGATCGTACAGGTCAATTCATTACACAGTGCAGTTACATTGGGTTAGTACAGAGTGCATTGATGTAGTACAGGTAAAAACAGTAACAGTACAGAGTAAAGTGTCACAGCTACAGAGAAAGTGCAGTGCAGTAAGGTGCAAGGTCACAACAAGGTAGATCGTGAGGTCATAGTCCATCTCATTGTATAAGGGAACCATTCAATAGTCTTATCACAGTGGGGTAGAAGCTGTCCTTAAGTCTGGTGGTACGTGCCCTCAGGCTCCTGTAGCTTCTACCCGATGGAAGAGGAGAGAAGAGAGAATGTCCTGGGTGGATGGGGTCTTTGATTATGCTGGCTGCTTCACCAAGACAATGAGAGGTAAAGACAGAGTCCAAGGAGGGGAGGCTGGTGTCCGTGATGCGTTGGGCTGTGTCCACAACTCTCTGCAGCTTCTTGTGGTCCTGGGCAGAGCAGTTGCCGTACCAAGCCGTGATACGTCCAGATAGGATGCTTTCTATGCACCAAAGTTGGTGAGAGTCAAAGGGGACAAACCAATTTCTTTAGCTTCCTGAGGAAGTAGAGGCGCTGGTGAGCTTTCTTGGCCATGGCATCTACGTGATTTGACCAGGTCAGGCTATTGGTGATGTTCACACCTAGAAACTTGAAGCTCTCGACCTCAGCACGATTGATGTAGACAGGTGCATGTACACTGCCCCCTTTCCTGAAGTCAATGACCAGCTCTTTTATTTTGCTAACGTTGAGGCAAAGGTTGTTGTCATGACACCATTCCACTAAGCTCTCTATCTCCTTCCTGTACTCATTGCTGTTTGAGATACGGCATACAACAGTGGTATCATCTGCAAACTTGTAGATGCAGAATCTGGCCACACAGTCGTGAGTGTAAAGGGTGTAGCCCCGTCCATGAGACATTGGAGCAGAACTAGTCTGTTTGGCCATCGAGCCTGCTCCACCAATATGGGGTATGTGGGGGGCAGTGCAGACCCTGTCTGTGGCTGGTGAGGAGATAGTGGGCACTGGGTAGAATCAGTCACACTCCGCTTTGGGACAGTGTGCAGACTAACCTGCCGGAACCAAGACCTGAGCTGGAACTGACTGTGAGGCTCTCCTAAGTTGAATAGTCTGTCACTCTCAGTGTGAGTTGAGGTACCAGTGATGACAGATGGGAGGGAGGGGGAGGAAGAGCAGGGTGCAGCAGGGAGGGTGGGGGAGAGCCTTGCTGTGGGTGCACAGAGCGAGGCTATGTGGTTAACACTCGGTCACCAGTGCAGCTGCTGAGAGTGGAAGCCCCATGCTGCACCTGGAGTGCGAGGGTGGATCCAAACATCTGGAGCATTCCAGATGTTAGTCAGTGAGGCCCCAGCTCCACAGCCCACACTCAGGGCTGGGGAGGGTCCAGGGATTTCTCAGGGAGCAAGGGAATGGGAAGCTGGGATTGGTCAGAAGGTCACACACAGGCTCGGCATGGATTGAATGGATTTGGGAGGGGAGACGGGAGGGACTGATCTAAAACCACCACCATTGGAGGGAATGTCTCAGGCCCTGGGTGTGAGGGACAAACCTGTGGAACAAACGAGGGACAAGCCAGGCTCCTCGGTAACCGTCCATTGGAGGTGTGTCTGAAGAGGATTCATTCCCAGGCTGTGGAGTTCCCTCAGAGAACTGGTTCAACGAGCCAGCTCGCCCCTGGTCTGGTAACGTGGGGGCATTTACTGTCTGTCTCTCTCTCCATTTCAGTCCATTGCATTAAGTGGACGTGTAGCAACGGCAATGGGGGCACAGAATTCTCGGTCGAACAGCTGGTCCATCAGGTACTGGAGAGCCACCAGTCCAAGCCACAGCCCCGCACTCACACGTGCCTCTGCAACAGTGGCCTTGGTAAGTTGAACATGCCGACCTACAGCACAGGCAGTGGAAGCTCGTCCTGTTACAATGGCTGGCATTGCCACAGTCAGCCACAGACGAGATAGGAAGAGAATTTCTGTCCCCACCACCCCCAGTTGTTCCCACGGGACCTGAGATGTATTCAGTGGCACAGTGGGTTCGATCCCAACATCCAGCGCTGTCCGTGTTCGGTTTGCATGTTCTTCCTGTGACCGCGTGGGTTTCCCCCGGGTGCTCCGGTTTTCCCCCATCGACGTGCAGGTTGGTGGGTTGATTGGCTTCTGTAGATTGTCCCCCATGTATGGGTGAGGGGTAGAATCTGGGGGGAGTTGGTGCGAATGTGGGGAGAATAGTTTACAGGAAAAAGAAGTGTGGTAGAGTCATCCAGCACAGAAGCAGGCCCTTCGGCCTACAGTGTTGATGCTGACCATCCAGTACCATCTACACTGATCCCATTCCCCAGCGCTTGGTCCACATACCTTGGCCGTTCATGCTTTGATGTTGTAAGAGTCTCTGCCTCCACCATCCCCTTGGGCAGTGCATTCCTGATTCCAATCCCCTTCTGGGCAAAAAATTACCTCCTCAGATCCCATCTGAACCTCACCCTAAACCCATGCCCTGTGGCTTTATACCCCTCTGCCCTGAGGATCGTTTTCTCACTGTCTACCCTATCTCTACCCCTCATAATGTTGCACACCTCTGTCAGGTCCCCCCCTCCAAAGAAAGCAAAGCCAGCCCATCCAGTTGCTCCTCAAAACTGAACTGCTCCATCCCAGGCAACGTCTGGAATTCCCTCAGCACCCTCTCCAGTGTGATCACCTCCCTCGCACAGTGCGGTGACCAGAACTGTACACAGTAGTCCACCTGTGACCCAACTTCATAAAGTTGTACCATAACCTCCCTGCTCTTATATTCTATGCCTGCCTAATGAAGTGAAGCATCTTGTTTGCTTCTTCACCAACCTATCCAGCTGTGGTGTCAGCTTTGGACTTGTACACAAAGGTCCCCTGTTCTTCAACACTCCTGATGGCCTTCTGTTCATTGTGTACGTCCTTCCCCTATCTGACCACCTCACACATCAGGATTCCATTCCCTCTTCCATTGTCCTGCCACACTTACCAGCTGACCGATATAATTTGTAGCCTGAGACCTCCCTCCTCACTGTCCACAACACCAACAATTTTCATGTCATAGAACATAGAACAGGCCCTTCGGCCCACAATGTTGTGCCGACATAGCTGTTCCCTCCTACCTACAGAATGCCCATATCCCTCTATTTTCCTTACATTCATGTGCCCATCCAAGCCCCTCTTAAAAGCCCCCAATGAGTTTGCCTCCACCACTCTATCAGGCAATGCATTCCAGGCATCCACCACTCTCTCAGTAAAAAAAAAGTACCCCTCATGTCTGTTCTGAACCAGCCCCCTCTCACCTTAAATGCGTGCCCTCTGGTATTGGATCGCTCAATAATGGGAAAAGATATTGCTTGTACATCCTATCTATGCCCCTCATAATTTTATACACTTCCAACAGATTACCCCTCAGCCACTGCCGAGAAAAGAGCCCAAGTTTGTCCAGCCTCTCCTGATAGCACATGCCCTCTAATCCAGGCAGCATCCTAGTAAACCTCCTCTGCACCCTCTCTAAAGCCTCAACATCCTTCCTGTAGTGAGGTGACTGGAATTGCATGCAATACTCTAAATGCGGCCTAACCAGAGTTCTATAGAGATGCATCATAACTTCCTGACTCCTGTACTCAATACCTCAGTTAATGAAAGCAAGCATTCCGTAAGCCTTCTTTACCACCCTGTCTACCTGTGTAGCCACTTTCAATGAGCCATGGACTTGCACCCCAAGGTATCTCTGCTCTTCAACACTGTTAAGGGTCTTGCCCTGAAGAGTGTACTGCCTCTTGACATTAGTCCCACCATGTGCAACACCTCACATTTATCCGGGTTAAACTCCATCTGCCATTTCTCTGCCCACATCTGCAGCTGATCTATATCACGCTGTATCCGTCACTGGTCTTCTACACTATTCACAACTACACCAATCTTGGTATCGTCTGCAGACTTACTAACCCATCCATCAACATACTCATCCAGGTCGTTTATGTACATCACAAACGGCAGAGGTCCCAGCACAGATCCCTGTGGAACACCACTACTCACAGGCCTCCAGCCGGAATAAGTCCCTTCAACCACCACAGAGGTTGAAGGGACTTATTCGGGCTGGAGGCCTGTGTCTTCTATGGGCAAGCCAGTTCTGGATCCACACAGCCAGTTCTCCTCTGACCCCATGCATCCGAACTTCCTTGATTAACCGATTATGTGGGACCTGGTCAAATGCCTTACTGAAGTCCATATAGATGACATCCACAGCTCGACCTTCTCTCGTCACCCTGTCAAGAAACTCAACCAGGTTAGTGAGACACGACTTGCCCCACACAAAGCTATGCTGGCTTTCCCTAATCAAGCCATTGGATTCCAGATGTTCGTATATCCTATCTCTAAGAATTTTCTCCAGCAATTTCCCTACAACTGATGTGAGACTCACCAGTCTATAGTTCCCCGGATGTTCCCTTGTTCCTTTCCTAAATAGAGGAACAACATCAGCCACTCGCCAGTCATCCGGGACCTCACCTGTGGTCAAAGAGGACACAAAGATACTGGTCAAGGCCCCAGCAATTTCCTCTCTCGCCTCCCTCAGTAATCCGGGGTATATCCCATCAGGCCCTGGGGACTTAGCCACCTTAATACTGTTTAGGAGACCTAACACTACCTCCTCCCTGACCTCTAAATGCCCTAACATGTTTCCGCCCTCAGTTCCAATTTCTGTGTCCTGCATGTCCCTTTCCTGGGTAAGTAGAACCATAGAACACTGCAGCACAGAAAACAGGCCATTCGGCCCTTCTAGTCTGTGCCGAAACTTTATTCTGCTAGTCCCATTGATCCGCACCCAGTCCGTAACCCTCCAGACCTCTCCCATCCATGTATCTATCCAATTTATACTTAAAACTTAAGTGAGCCTGTATTTACTGAAGAGAAATACTCATTCAGAACCTCACCCACATCCTCTACATCCAAACACAGATTCCCTTCTTTATCCTTGTGGTCCTACCCTTTCCCTCGTTATCCTTTTATTCCTGACGTAGGTATAGAATGCCTTTGGATTCTCCTTAATCCTACTTGCTAAGGACTTTTCATACGCCTCCTGGCTTTCCTAATTCCTTTCTTGAGTTCATTTCTAGCTTCCCTATAGTCCTCATGTGCTCGGTCTGATCCTAACTTCCGAAGCTCTACATGCTTGTCCTTTTTCTTCTTGATCAAGTTCATCACTTCTCTGGACATCCAAGGTTCCCTTATTTTCCCATTCATGTCCTTCCTTCTAATCGGGACATACCTATCCTGTACCCTATGTATTTGATCCCTAAACACTTTCCACATGTTCAACATGGACTTGCTGGCAAAAAGGTTTTCCCAGTTTACTCTACCTAGTTCCTGCCTTATGCCTTCATAATTAGCCCTGCTCCAATATAAAACCCTCTCACTAACTCCATACCTATCCTTATCTATAGCTAAGTATCCTGAGAGTTAATGAGTTGTGGTCACTGTTCCCCAATTGCTGACCCACTGATAGGTGAGTCACCTGGCCAGGCTCATTACCCAACACCAGGTCCAGAATAGCCTCTCCCCTTGTTGGCCTGTCAACATATTGATTTAAGAACCCCTCCTGGATACACCTAACAAATCCTGCCCCATCTAACCCCCTTGCACTTCAAAGGTCTCAATTTATATCAGGGAAGTTGAAGTCTCCCATGACCACAACCCTGTAATTTTTACACACTTCCCTGATCTGTTTGTATATCCATTCCTCAATGTCCTGGTGGCTATTAAGAGGTCTAAAGTACATCACCAAGAGAGTGATTGCACCCTTCCCATTCCTGAGTTCTACCCATATAGACTGTGTCCGAGCCTCCATTATGTTTCCGTGGAGCACAGCTGATATATTATCTCTAATTAGCATTGCAACTCCTCCCCCTCTTTCACCCCTTCTCTGTTCTTTCTAAAACTTCGAAACCCTGGTACCTCGATCACCCACTCCTGTCCCTCCCTCAACCAAGTCTCTGTAATGGCCACAACATCACAGTTCCCGGTACTGATCCATGCTCTAAGTTCGTCACTTTTGCCCATAATACTCGAGCATTAAAGTACAAACACTTCAAACCATTCGCCCCATCACATGTTATCAGGAATCTGTCTAATACGACACTCCCTGATGTCAGCCCTCCTGCCCGTTCCCTCACTTCCTGACCTGTTGTTCTGGTTCCCATCCCCCTGCGAAGCTGATTTAAACCTTCCCCAGGTTAACTGCATCTGTAAATTTGCAGTTAAACATCATCTGCAAACGCACTGATCACACCTGCTGCTTCAACATCTGAATGATGAATGTGTCTGACAGACAGCGTCCCAGCCCCGGTCCCTGTGGTGCACAGCTGGTCACAACAGCATACTCCACCCTCACTGTTACCAGCTTGCCTCAGATGCCTCGGCTCTTGACCTTCCACGGGTGGGGGGGGGGGGGGGGGGGGGGGCGGGGGTGGTGGGTAAGGAATGGGATTGTTCTATGAGCCTGCATTGACCAATGGGTCGAATGGCCTTCCTGTACGTTGGCTGGAATTGTGGACATTCCCTGTGCCGACACATTCTCCGCGACGATATTGTGGGAGTCGGGGTGTATCCGTGTTGTTGTTCCCGACTGTCTGTGTTGTGCAGGAAGCCCTGGGAATCTTCCCCACAAATGTAACAGCACCAAGCACAGAATAATCTCACCGAAAGTGGACCTTGGTCTGACTCCCTGCTCTGCCTTAACTGAAGTGCAAAACCTCTCGGTCACCGACAGCAAGGACGTCGCGGGCGAGGGTAAAGTGAGTCTTCAGGACAAGAAGCTGGTGAAGCTGCCCACCTCTGTGCCTCGGGTTAACGGGAGCAGCGAGGTCTCCTCCTCCGGCCCCCTGGACCGCGCGGATCCTGTTAACCGCTCCCCGGGAACGCACACCAATGGTTGCTACGGCGACCGGGAACTCGCCTCCATCGCCTGTGTTACCAGCGTGCCAAATCTCAGCGTTGCCACAGTAACCTGCAGCATTCCCCGGAACGCTGTTATCCTGATGACGGGCGTTGGGGACAAGCCGGTGTCCTTGGCTGGGTCGGGACTGACCCCCAGTCAGCAGCTGACGGTCAGCAGCCAGGCTGCGGCACTGGGCGGACACGAGCTGGCGCAAGCGCCAAGCGCCCTGGGCTTGGCCCTGGTGCCCAGCTCCGAGAGCAGCCTCGTGCTGTCGGAGACCCACATGGACACGTCCGAGCCCAGTGTGACCTTCGACCCCGACTCCTTCCTCAACAGCCCGAAGCAGGGTCAAACCTATGGGGGAGGAGGGGGCACCAAGGAGTCCAGTGGCGTCCCCGCGGCCTTCCCCGCCCTTGGTCTGGCCGACTCCCTGTATCTGGATGGAAGACTGAAGAGCGAGGCCGGACTGGAGAGCGAGAGGTCAGAGACCGAGTCCGGACGACCCGACTTTAGGATCCCGCCCGCCGCTGCCGTCTCCGGCTTCCCACCTGCGCCTGGTCTGGTGCCGGCCGCTCCGTGTCCTGCCCTGGAATCTCCTGCCCTTGGCTCAGTCACTGCGCTCGACAACATGGATTACACCAACACTGCCTCCCCGAAATCTTACCCTGGCATCTTCCCCCACCCCTCCCCAGCGGGGAGTGCCCTGCCCCGAGTGCACAACCCATTCTTCATCGAGGACGATAAAGGCAGCGGCAGTGGGTCAGAGACGCACCATGCCCCCCCGGAGACCCTGAAGACTGAGGCCGTCGGCCAGTTCCCGCAGGAGCCCTGCGACGGGAGGGCGAAGGACGAGCTGGGCCGGGCCGGGGGTCTGCGGACAGCGGTCCCTGAGGGCGAGACCCCCATGGACACCTCGCAGCTGACCGGCGACGCGGACGGGTCTGGTCTGCAGAAGGGGGCAGCGGTGGAGAGGCCGGTGAAGTTGGAGGCGGATTACGGGGTGGGCCGGAGGTTGGGGGGAGACGTGGAGCTGCCGTGTGGGAACGTGAACGAGCTGTACTCCATCATCCAGAGTGAGCTGCCCCCTTCTCACCAGCCTCCCACCAACATCGAGCTGGCCATCGACCACTTCGATATCTCCTTCGACAGCCAGTTCCCCGACCTGATCCCAGACTTCATGGCGGACAGTGGTGGAGATGGGGGCCGGGCTTACGGTCAGTTTGCCAACGTCCGTGCGGCCAAATCACCGGAGCAGGCCGTCGCCCCGCTGATTGGCTACAGTCCCCAGCAGCAGCATCAGGCCTCCCAGCAGCCAGCGGGAGCAGACAGCACCGTGCCCTTCCTCGAGCTACCAGCAGCTCCAGCAGACCTGACCAGGATCACCCCCAGCAGCACCCCGGAGTGTGGCCCCACTGTGACCATCACCGATTTCTCCCCGGACTGGTCCTATCCTGAGGTAAGGTGCCCTGTCCGCAGGGAATTCCATTGGCCCAGTGAGGGCACCAACTCCTGCCTTCCCAGGCCCCTCCCGTCCCCTCCCCCCTCTGTCCCCTCCCGTCCCCTCCCCCTTCTGTCCCCTCCCGTCCCCTCCCCCCTCTGTCCCCTCCCGTCCCCTCCTCTCGTCTCCCCCTCCTCATCTCCCCTCCCCCACCTCACTGTCTTTGCCTGAAGCTCCCATTGTCCGACAGGCAGTTGTGGACATGGCTGGTCTGGGCTCTGTCCCAGAGCGAGCTGCCGCGGGGCAGACAGAGGTGGTGTTGTCGACAGGGAACCACAGCCAGTCCGGAGGGAGCCGGGAGGAAGAGCTCGTTCAGAGGGCTGGCACAGGCAATGGGCTGAATGGCCTCCTCCTCTTCAATTCTGAGCCAGTGGGGTGTGGGGGGGGGGGGTGCGGCTGGGGTTGGAGCAGTGGATTGTGTGTGGAATAGTGCAGTGTTCCCTCTCTGTCCTGGGGTGAGGAGCAGTGTGTGAGGGGGGTGTGGGGAGTGTGGGGATTTCAGGGCTGTGTGAGGGGGTTTGTGGGGAGTGTGGGGGGTTTAGGAGCTGTATGTGGGGATTGGGTGGGGGGGATTCAGGGGCTGTGTCGGGTTCGGGGAGTGTGGGGGGGTCGGGGGCTGTGTGTGGGGGTGCGGGGAGTGTGGGGGGGTTTGGGGGCTGTGTGTGAGGGTGCGGGGAGTGTGGAGGGTTCAGGGGCTGTGTGAGGGGGTTTGTGGGGGGTTTGGAGGCTGTATGGGGGGATTGGGGGGTGTGGGGGGGTTCTGGGGGTGTGTGGAGGTGTTCTGGGGGTGTGTGGGGGGTACTGGGGGTGTGTGGGGGGCTCAGGGGTGTGTGCCGTGTCTGACTCTCCCTCCTGTCGCAGGGGGGGGTGAAGGTACTGATCACGGGTCCATGGGGCGATGGCACCGACGGGTTCTCCTGCGTCTTCGACCAGGTCTCCGTGCCGGCTGCACTAATTCAGTCTGGGGTCCTACGTTGCTACTGCCCAGGTACGTGACCCCCTTCCCTGGGTATGTGACCCCCCCCTCGTCCCCAGATACGTGACCCCCTCATCCCCAGGTACGTGACACCTCCCCCCCCCCACCATCCTCAGGTTGTGACCTCTCTCTCCCCCCCCCCCCCCCCCCCCCCCCCGTTCCTGACCCCACCCGCCTGGGGTGTACCTGTGCTGTGTGTACAGAGCTGCCTGGGGTGTACCTGTGCTATGTTCCAGGATGTGTGGTGAGGACACTCGTCCTCTCCCTGTCCCGACCCCACTCCCCCCGTCCCGCTCCCCTCTCCCGCCCTGCTCCCCCCATCCTGCTCCCCCCGCCCCCCCTCCCCCACTCCCCCCACCATGTGGTCTAACCAGTGTGCTTGTTGTGTCTGCAGCCCATGAGGCAGGCCTGGTGCGGCTGCACGTGGCTCGGGAGACGCCCCCCCTCATCTCAGACTCGGTGCTGTTTGAGTACAGAGCCCGGAACACCACGGCGCTGCCCAGCTCCCAGCTAGACTGGCTGTCCCTGGACGGTAGGTGCGGTGTGTGGGGACCTTGCCGGGGCTGGGGTCTGCTTGGGGTGTGTGATATGATGTGCAGGGGGCTCTCCGAGGCGGTCTGTAGCGGTGGGGGAGCCGCGGTTTATTCACAGGTCGCTGGGTTATTGTTGCCACGTGTACCGAGCTACAGTGACAAACTCAGCCTGCATGTCACCCAGAGGATCATCTCACCACATCAGTACATTGAGGGGGTACGGGGGAGAAAATAAGGATGCAGAATAAAGTGCAACAGCTACAGAGAGAGTGCAGTGCAGGCAGATAATAAGGTGCGAGGTCATAACGAGGTAGATTGTGAGGTCAAGATCCATCTTTATCTGACAAGAGGACCGTTCAGGAGTCCTATAACAGCGGGACAGAAGCTGTCCTTGAGCCTGGTGGTATGTTTGTATCTTCTGCCCGATGGAAGCGGGGAGAAGAGAGAATGTCCAGGGTGTACCTGTACTGTGTGTACATAGCTGCCTGGGGTGTACCTGTACTGTGTGTACAGAGCCGCCTGGGGTGTACCTGTACTGTGTGTACAGAGCCGCCTGGGGTGTACCGGTACTGTGTACAGAGCCGCCTGAGGTGTACCTGTACTGTGTGTACAGAGCCGCCTGGGGTGTACCTGTGCTGTGTGTACAGAGCCGTCTGGGGTGTACCTGTGCTGTGTGTACAGAGCTGCCTGGGGTGTACCTGTATTGTGTGTACAGAGCTGCTTGGGGTGTACCTGTATTGTGTGTACAGAGCCGTCTGGGGTGTACCTGTACTGTGTGTACAGAGCCGTCTGGGGTGTACCTGTGCTGTGTGTACAGAGCTGCCTGGGGTGTACCTGTATTGTGTGTACAGAGCTGCTTGGGGTGTACCTGTATTGTGTGTACAGAGCTGCCTGGGGTGTACCTGTGCTGTGTGTACAGAGCTGCCTGGGGTGTACCTGTGCTGTGTGTACAGAGCCGTCTGGGGTGTACCTGTACTGTGTGTACAGAGCCGTCTGGGGTGTACCTGTGCTGTGTGTACAGAGCTGTCTGGGGTGTACCTGTACTGTGTGTACAGAGCTGTCTGGGGTGTACCTGTACTGTGTGTACATAGCTGCCTGGGGTGTACCTGTACTGTGTGTACAGAGCTGCCTGGGGTGTACCTGTACTGTGTGTACAGAGCTGTCTGGGGTGTACCTGTGCTGTGTGTACAGAGCTGTCTGGGGTGTACCTGTGCTGTGTGTACAGAGCTGTCTGGGGTGTACCAGTACTGTGTGTACAGAGCTGTCTGGGGTGTACCTGTGCTGTGTGTACAGAGCTGTCTGGGGTGTATCGGTACTGTGTGTACAGAGCTGCCTGGGGTGTACCTGTGCTGTGTATACAGAGCTGTCTGGGGTGTACCTGTGCTGTGTGTACAGAGCTGCCTGGGGTGTACCTGTGCTGTGTGTACAGAGCTGCCTGGGGTGTACCTGTGCTGTGTGTACAGAGCCGCCTGGGGTGTACACTGCTCTGGACTTCCCACCCCAGGGTGGAATGGATGTTGGGGTGCGGTGTTCCTGCACTCAGGAGAAGGGATCTGATCCATGTGGGACAGGCTGCTGCTGAAGTGGGATCATTTGGTGAACTTCCAACCTTGCCTGATTCCCCTTCTCCCTTGGCTCAGCGGGCCGCTGCCGAATACGTTTTCCTGTCTTCCCTGCCCTGACAGAGGCTGCCACGGTAACAGGAGCCATTTCCCTCACCCCACGGATCGCTCCGATTCCCATCAGATCCCCCAGATCCTGAACCAGCACGACTACTCCCCAGGCTGTGGAGCACCACCCCCATCTGCTGTCCGGCAGCACGCACTGCAAGTCAGAAGCAGGGGAGGGAGCCCTTCAGCCCACTGAGGCCTGCTAGCTCTTCCATTGGTGCTGCACATTTCCATTTCCCTGCACCTCCCCTGTCCTGCAGGATGAGGTGGGCTTGATTGCTGCACGAGGGGGATCTCTGGTTATGGAGCAGGTGAAGCTGCCCAAGGGGGTGAGCCATAGACATTACATCGGAACGCAAGGAGCTGCAGGTGGCCTCAGCTCCGGCCTGTGTCACGGCAGAGCTGACCCACCTCACTGCCATTCCCTGCACTCTCCCCAATACCCTGGATTCCAGAAATCTCTCCACCTCAGTGTCCCCAGAGCCTCTGAGGCAGGGAATTCTGAAGGTGTCCTGGTCCTGGCTGGAGCATTTCAGTTGTGGGGAGAGACTGGGTTAGCTGTAGAGGGAACTTCACTCTCTCTCTCTCTCACACTCTCTTGCACTCGCACTCTCACACACTCTCTTTCTCGCACTCTCACACTCTCTCGCACTCTCTCTCGCACTCTCTCTCTCGCACTCTCACACACTTTCTCTCGCACTCTCTCGCACTCTTTCTCTCGCACTCTCATGCTCGCTCACACACTCTCGCACTCTCTCTCTCGTGCTTTCTCGTGCTCTCGCACTCTCACACTCTCTCTCGCACTCTCTCACTCTCTTGCACTCTCGCACTCTCTTGCTCTCTCTCGTGCTCTCTCTCTTGCTCTCTCTCGCGCACTCTCTCGCGCACTCTCTCTCTCGTGCTTTCTCGCGCTCTCGCACTCTCACACTCTCTCTCGCACTCTCTCACTCTCTTGCACTCTCGCACTCTCTTGCTCTCTCTCGTGCACTCTCTCGCGCACTCTCGCACACTCTCTCGCACACTCTCTCTCACACTCAGTACAGAATTAGTCTCTTCAGCAAACCATGTCAATGCCAATTGTCACACGTCTGTCTGTACTGACCGGTCTGTGCCTTCTCTGCTTTGTTGATTCAAGTGCTCGTCAAAATAATTCTTAAATGTTGTGAGAGTCTCCGCCTCCACCCCTTTGGGTGGTGCGTTCCACCTCCTGCTTTTCACCCCACCCAGGGGAAAAGGTTCCTTCTCAGATCCCCTTTAAATCTTGTAAATTCTTTCTTCAAATGTACTGTGTCTGGCTTTAGATATCTTCATACTCTCTACCCTATCTATGTCCCTCATAGCTTGTCCACCTCTCTCAGGGTCCCCTCAGCCCCCTCGACTCCAGAGAAAACAAACCCACCTTAACCGGCCTCGCCTCATAACTTGAACCACTCCACCCCAGGCACTGCCCTGGGGAATGCCCTCTGCACCCTCCCCAGTGCAGTCCCATCCCCCTGTGGTGTGACCAGAGCTGGACACGGGACCCCCCCCCCACCGTACACAGGACCCCCAGAGTTGGACATGGGACCCCCCCACCCCCCGTACACAGGATGCCCCCAGAACTGGACACAGGACCCCCTGAGCTGGACATGGGACCCCCCCACCCCTCCCCCACCCCCCTCCCCCCGCCGTACACAGGACCCCCAGAGCTGGACACGGGACCCCCAAAACTGGACATGAGAACCCTGCAGTGGCCAATGTTTGATAAAGCTCTCCCATAACCTCCCCGCTCTCACCTTCATGAGCCAGGACTTGGAATGAGCTGGGGTCAGCAGCGTGTTTACCTGTGACGTTTGCTTCTGTTGATAAATGCTGCTGACCATAGAACCCTTGTAACTCAGTGGTTTATGTTTGTCCAGGCACTGGAACACAGCCCAGTTTAACCTCCCACTGAGCCCCTCATTCTGCCAGATCCCATCTCCCTCGGTGGGGACCTGGACCCACACATCTCGGAGCCTCGTCCTCCGGGACTGAGGCTGCTCCTACTTCTACCCTGGGTTTTTGGATAACCTAGTTCTGTGGCTCTGTCCCACCGCCCCTCCCACAGCGTGACCCTCCCTCAGTACTGCCTTTCCCACAGCGTGACCCTCCCTCAGTACCACCTCTCCCACAGTGTGACCCTCCCTCAGTACTGCCCCGCCACAGTGTGACCCTCCCTCAGTACCTGGGTAATATCTGTGTGTCTGTGCACCTGGAGATCCTGTGAGTGGCTCAGGTGAGGTTTAAGTGGGTTTTGATGGGGTCAGGAGGGGGTGAAACGGGGTGTCAGGGGTGGGGTAATGGAGGAACAGCGGGTCTCAGTCTGTGGTCTGTGTTCAGGTGAAGAGGTTGTACGGAAGGTTACAGAGCTTAAAATATAATTCCGCTGTCTGCCATTGAATAGTTGTCTGGTGAGAACAAAGTGTTTAGTGCCGGCCCCTGGAGACTGGTAGGCCACGGCTGGGAATAAATGCCCTTGTTGACGTGTCTGCTTTGATCACTGCTGTGAGAGCAACAGTTGTTGAGGCCGTGTCCCTGCTCACACTGCAACTCCCACTGCTCGGGCTGCGTCACGCACAGATCACCGTCCGTTCCGGGGACTTTCCACCCTCCCCAGGAAGCTGACTGGCTGCATGGAGCCTGGAGAGAGGGCGCACACAGGATCCCCCTTCTCGCCCCCGCAAATCCTCCCCCTCTTCTCCTTCCCCCACCCCTCCTTCCCACCCTCCTCCTCCCTCCCCCACCCCTCCTCCCACCTCCTGCACCCCCTCCTCCCCTCTCCCCCACCCCCTTCTCCTGCTCCCCAGCCCTTCTCCCCCTCCTGCCCCTCTACGCCACACCCCACCCCTCCACATCCTCCCAACTCCCCTCCACCTCCTCCCTACACCTCTGCAACCCCCTCCCTACACTGTTGCAGAGCCCCAGCACTGATTCCCAGCTGGCTATTCGATTGGGGAGGCATCACTGCCGCTTCATATCTCCTCTGCCTCTCCACCAGAAGCCCTTCCTCCATCAAATTACTCCCCCACCCCCACCCGTCACTGCAATGTCTCTGTCTTACCCACCTGCCCCCTCCCTGTCTCACTCATCGCCCCTCCATGTCTGAAACATCCCCCATCATTGGATAACCCCCACCATCCCCATCAGACCACCCCCTGCCCACCACTCTCCCCCCTCTCCCCCTCCCCCCCCCTCCTCTACCCCCTCCCCCCCATCCTCCAGCTCTCCCCCTCTCCTCCTCACCCATCACTGGGTTCCTCAGTGAGTGCTGCCCCTTCCCTCCCCAGGATGTCCCACCGTGCACACACGTGGAGTGTGACAGAGCTCGGCTGCCCCCTTCCCCGACACCTGTCTCCCCCAACCCCTCTCCACGTTTGGTGACGGTGAGGGATTTGACCAGTGGCTGGTGTGGTGGGACTCCTGGTGCTAATGCTGGTGAGGAGGCTGGTCTCAGCTAAACGATGGTATTGATCAGCTGGTAACTGGCTGTTAGAATTTAATCCTGATAACTCTGAGGTGATAGGTGTCGATGCCTGGGCCTGGGATGTGTTGAGGAACAGAGGGAGCTCAGTGTACGAGGGTTCCACCCCCCTGCCCCCACCCCGCCGGTTCCCCCAGCCTGTCAGCAGCTGCCCCCACCCCGCCCCCCACCCCCACCCCGCTGGTGCCCCCACCTCGCTGGTGCCCCCAGCCTGTCAGCAGCTGCCGGCCGTGACAGAAGCTCATTAAATGATTGAGTTAAAGCCCAGTGCGGAGAGGCTGGGGGGAGGGGTGGGAGACGGCCAGCGTTGGGAGGGGGGGGTCGGGGGAGGGCCAGTTGACATAGCCGCACACTCCAGGCCAGCTCCACTGGTGGCTATTTTGGTCTGGGGGGGAGGGGAGGCACTTTGATTTGTCATAATGCAGGAGGAGGTGCAGCACTCTGTGCTGGGTTTCAGAGTTCGGTCCCTGCCATCCACACAGTATAACTTTGAATGGAGATGGGAGGGACCTGCCTGGAGCTCATTGGCCTGGCTGACAAGGTGGATAAGGCAGCTCGTCGACCACACGTGTGACATTTACTGGGACGGCGAGACTCAGCTCTAATCATCGTCGACCCTGCACTCAGCTGCTGTTTACCAGCGGCCTGACCAGTTCCGGCAGCGTCTGACGTTGCTGCCTCTGTCCTGCCTTCCCTGTCGTCCTCTCTTAAATGCAGCGTCTCACTCCCCCTCCCCAGCCAGTTGTAGACAGATGCCCTGGTGGGCTCAGGCCAATGTCCTGTCCTCGTCACCTCTCTCCTGACCGGCCTCTGAAAGGGAACCTTCTTCGGACGCGGAGTGGCTGTGGGGAGTGAAGGAGGGAAAGTTGGTGGAGCTGTGTGGGCTGCATCACTCCTCAGGAGATGGAGCAAGCGAAGGAAGGTATGTTGGCAGCCGTGCTGAGCCAGGGAAAGTGGTGTGGCTCTGCTGGAGCTGAGGGCGAGTGTGCCCCTCTGTGGGATTAGAAATGAGCAGTGGGTTCGTGGCAGTAGCTGCTCCAGACTCACCCGTGCTGGGTGGTTGCAGCTCGCTGTGAGGTGCTGGGGACTGGGCCCCCTCACCAACGCTGGGGGATTCACATCCCGGCTCTGGTGTGTGGGGAGCAGGACACGGGTACGCGTGTCGTTGGACGGAGCGGTGCTGGGGACAGGGCCCCATCACCAGCTCCTGTATCCCAGCTGTGGTCTGTGAGTCGTGGTCTGTGGGGAACAGATCATGTGTACATGTGTTGCTGGACACGGGGGTCAGTGCTGGGGAAAGTTTGACACGGAATGTGGCTTGAGGTGTGTGAGAGTTTGGGCAAAGTGGCAGTGTGTGGGAGAAAGAAGCAGAAAGTCTCACAGATCGAATTGCCGTTGTTCACTGATTGCTCAGAACACTTGCGTGTGTTTGGAAGGACAACTGGAGCTGAGTGTGTCCCACAGACGGTTCACACACGCACAGATTGGTACACACACACTTGCTCCCTCTCACACGACACAGACACAGCCACCCTGCTGTGATTGTTGGAATGGAATCTGTCACTGAGTCTGGCTGTGATGTACAATGGCTGTGGATAATGTGACCTCCACTGCTGGTCTGCCACCTGTTCTGCCCTGTCCCCAGCAGGGTAAGTTCATTGTGTTCAGCTTCAGTGGATGGACACCCACTGCTGATCCTGGGGACAGCCCAGTGCGAGTCTGATCAAAGTGAATTCAGGAAGACACAGGGCTGCTGTGGGCTTGAACTGGGGCCTGTAATCTTCGAGGTGAATCCCATCAGGGGACAGAGTGGCAAGCAGCAGTGTCTGCAACTGGCGCTGGGCTGGGGCCTAGGACGCAGGGACGGGGCAGTGAGGCCGTTGGTGGGTGTGACCAGGCTGTGGTGAGTGGGTGAGATGGGTTGTGCACCCAGAGGTCCATCAGTATGTTTTCCAATAACTGGGGTGTGAATGACGCTGGCAGGGGCTGGAACAGAGCCAGACTGACTCTGGGAGCAGATCGTTTGTGGGATGGATTTTGGTAAAGGTATTCGACAAGGTCCCTGGTGGGAGGCTCATCCAGAAGATTAACATGCATGGGATCCATGGTAACTTGGCCATTTGGATTCAGAACTGGCTCGCCCATAGAAGACAGAGAGGGTAGTGGTCAATGGAACTTATTCTAGCTGGAGGTCTGTGACTAGTGGTGTTCCACAGGGATCATCCGTGTGGGGACCTCTGCTGTGGGTGATGTATATAAATGACCTGGATGAAAGTGTGAATGGGCGAGTTTGTAAGTTTGCAGACGATACAAGGATGAGTGTAGAAGACGGGTAAAGGATACGGCAAGACATAGGTCGGTTGCAGGTGGAGTTTAACCCGGCCAAGTGTGAGGTGTTGCACTCTGGGAGATCAAATGTAAAGGCAAAGGACCCAGTTAATGGCATGGCCCTTCACAGTGTTGATATGCAGAGGGATGTTGGGGTCCAAGTCCATCGCTCCCTGAAAGTGGCCACACGTCAATAGGGTAGTGAGGAAGGCGTGAGGCATGCTTGATTTTATTAGTCGAGGCACTGAGCTCAAGAGTTAGGAAGTTGTGAGCAGCTTTATAAAACTCTGGTAAGGCTTCATCTGGAGTATTGAGTTCTGGTCGCCCCATTACAGGAAGGATGTGGGGGCTTGGAGAGGGTGCAGAAGAGGTTCACCAGGATGCTGCCTGGATTAGAGGGCATGAGCTATAAGGAGAGGTTGGACAAACTTTGGTTGTTCTCTCTGGAGCGGCGGAGGCTGAGGGAGGTTTATAAGATTATGAGAGGTGTGGATAGGGTAGACAGCTGGTATCTTTTTCCCAAGGGTTGAAATGTCTAATACCAGAGGGCATGGATTTAAGGTGAGAGGGGGTAAGTTCAAAGGAGATGTGTGGGGCAAGTGGTGGGTGCATGGAATGTGCTGCCTGGGGTGGTGGTGCAGAGAATGGAAGGATGTGGATATTGTGTCGGCAGAAGGGATTGATTTAGTTATTAGCTTGATTTGTTCAGCACAACGTCACGGGCCGAGGGGCTGTGTTCGATGAAGCACGAGTGCTGGAAAATCCCACTGATGGAGTCGATAGCTTCCTGCTCAGCGTCCCAAACACAGATCTGTCCCCACCGGTAAACTGGTGCGATACAGTGACAGACCCGTCCCCACCATCGATACAGCGACGGACCCGTCCCCACCACCGATACAGTGACAGACCTGTCCCCACCAGTACTGTACCGCAGTGTTATGCAGTCATAGAGCCTGGAAAGAGGCCCTTTGGCCCGACTTTTCCATGCTGACCAAGTTGCTGAATTGAACTAGTCCCATTTGTTTGCATTTGGTCCAAACCCTCTAACCCTTTCCTATCCATGTATCTGTCCAAATGTCTTTTAAACACTGTAATTGTACCCGCCTCTACCACTTCCTCTGGCAGCTCATTCCACACACCCACCACCCTCTGTGAAAAATTGGCCCCTCAGGTCCCCTTGAAATCTTTCCCCTCTCACTGTAAACCTTTTCCCTCTAGTTTTAGCCTCCCCTACCCTGGGGAAAGGACTGTGGCTCTTCAGGTTATCCCTGCCCCTCATATGATTCTATGAAGCTCTATAAGGCCACCTCTCAGCCTCATATGTTCCAGTGAAACAAAATGTCCCAGCCTGTCCAATCTCTCGTAAATCTTTTCTGCATCCTTTCCTCTTTAATGATGCCCTTCCTATAGCTGGGTGACCAGAACTGCACACAATGCTCCAAGTATGGCCTTACCAATGTCTGGTACAGCTGTAACATGATGTCCCAGCTCCTACCCTCAATGCCCTGACCGATGAAGGCCAGCGTGCCAAATGCCTTCTTCACCACCCTGTCCACCTGTGTCCCCACTTTCAGGGAACTACGTACCTCTGCCCCTAGGTCTCTCTGTTCTACTACACTCCCCAGGGCCTTGCCATTTGCTGTGCAAGTCCTGCCCTGGTGTGCCTTACCAAAATTCAACACCCCTCATCTATCTGAATTAAACTCCATCTGCCAGTCCTTGGCCCATTTTCCCATTTGCAAGATCCCATTGTAACCTCAGACAACTTCCTTCACTGTCCACTACATCACCAACTTTAGTGTCATTCACAAAATTACTAACCAGGCCACCTCCATTTTCATCCAAGTCGTTGCTGTAGATGACAAACAACACTGGACCCGGTGCCGATTCCTGCAGCACACCACTGGTCACGGGTCTCCGGTCTGAGAAACAACCCTCCACTGTCACCCTGCTCCTTCCTCTGAGCCAATGTTGTATCCAATTAACTAGCTCGCTCTGGACCCCATGTGATTGAACCTTCCAGACCAGCCTACCATGTGGCACCTTGCTAAAGTCCATGTAGACAATGTCCACAGCCCTGCCCTTGTTGATCCGCTGGTCACGTCTTTTGAATACTGAGTCAAATCCATGATGAATGATTTCCCACGCACAAAGCCGTGCTGGCTATCCAGAATCAGTGCTTGCCTTTCCAAATGCAGGTAGATCCTGTCTCTCAGAAACCTCACCAATACCTTTCCCACCACTGACATTGGGCTCACCGGCCTGTAGTTCCCTGGCTTGTCCTTGCAGCCCTTCTTAACCAAAGGCACAACATTAGCCACCCTCCTGTCCTCCGGGACCTCACCTGTGGCTATCGATGATGCAAATATCTCTGCCAGGGACCCCGCAATTTCTTCCCTGTTTTCCCACAATGTCCTGGGACATTGGTCACTGGTCCCCAAGTGCTCCCCGACTAACCCTTCTGTCACTTGCCCTGCCTTATTTCCCAGGAGGAGGTTCAGTTTTGGCTCATCTCCAGTAGGGACATGAGAATTTTTTCATGGTGGGAAAGGTATTGGTGAGGTTGGTGAGTCAAATCCATGATGAATGATTTCCCACGCACAAAGCCATGCTGGCTATCCAGAATCAGTGGTACCCACTGGTACTGTACCCCGGTGTTATACAGCGACAGACCCGTCCCCACCGGTACCGTACCCCGGTGTTATACAGCGACAGACCCGTCCCCACCGGTACCGTACCCCGGTGTTATACAGCGACAGACCCGTCCCCACCGGTACCGTACCCTGGTGTTATACAGCGACAGACCTGTCCCCACCGGTACCGTACCCCAGTGTTATACAGCGACAGACCCGTCCCCACCGGTACCGTACCCCGGTGTTATACAGCGACAGACCCGTCCCTGCCGGTACCGTACCCCGGTGTTATACAGCGACAGACCCGTCCCCGCCGGTACCGTACCCCGGTGTTATACAGCGACAGACCCGTCCCCGCCAGTACCGTACCCCGGTGTTATACAGTTGGGGGCTGCATTTTGGTCTGGTTTGGGGTTGCTGTGTGATGGTTTGGGTCATGCATCTTTCTCTATCCTCATGCCCTCTCTCTGCCTGTGCTGCAGACAACCAGTTCCGGATGTCCATCCTCGAGCGTCTGGAGCAGATGGAGAAGCGAATGGCTGAGATGGCAGCTTCAAGCCAGCAGCAGCCTGTCAGAGCAGGGGACAAGATGCAGATCCAGGTACCATGTGTGAGACCTCCCTGTTCCTCAGTCGCAGGTGCAGGGAGAGTGTGGGAGACCAGCCACAATCCATGGGCAGTGGGGAGCAGGAACCATGGCTGATTCTCCAACCCAGGGATCACTGGGCAGTGGTGGGGAGCAGGAACTGTGGCTGATTTCCCCCTCTCTCTAACCCCGGGGTCACTGGGAGATGACTAGGAGCAGGAACCCATTGTTTCCTACCTTCCCAGTGTTTTATGGGGAGGTTTCCAGAGACCCTGCCCTCTTCCCCCTGTATGTGGGGAACATCTTTCTGCCATCATCTTGAATGGCCATAGTTGAATTTTAAGATTCTGAGAGCTGTGGTAAGGAGACGGCTCTCCCTTATCAGGTTTGCCATGGTCTCAGCCCCTCAGTGACAGGGACTGTCCAACTCACTCTCCTACTCACCGGAGTTATTCAAGTGGCTCCATGAGTTGAGAAGCCTCACCCTGCATTCCACGCGATGTCAGTTGGGGGTGTGATGGGATTATCAGCCCATCGTTACCGTGGAGTTAATGCTATAACCCAATTAGTGATCAGTCTGTGTGGACACTCGCGTGCACAACTGGTTCTCCTGCTCTCCGGATGTGGAGAGACTCCTGCTGTGTCAGTGAGTGTCACTCCCTCCTGCAATTACTGGGTGACAGCAGAGCTCGATGGACAGAGTGGCCCATCCTCCTCTGTGTAGGTATTACAGCACAGGGAATCCCCTCCCGGCCCTCCCCATCTGCAGACACCCCTCCCTCCCCCCTCACTCCCCACACTGTCCGCTCCCTTCCCCCTCCCTCCCCCCTCACTCCCCACACTGTCCGCTCCCTTCCCCCTCACTCCCCACGTTGCCCACTCCCCCCTCTCACTCCCCACTCCCCCCCACTCTCTCCCCCTCACTCCCCCCTTACTGACCACTCCCTCCCCCCTCACACCCTGCCCCTCAGCCCTCACCATCCAGTCACCCCTCACTCTCCCCTCCCTCTCTACCCTTGCCGACTCCATAGGTTATTGTTCACGCAGCCACTTCCTGAATCTCGTACCCCCACCCTACTCATCCCACCCCACCCACTCCTCCCCATAAACTCACCTCCCCTCCCACCCCACCCACCCCCCTCCCCCACTCCCCCATCTCCCCCCCACCTACCCCCTCCCCCCCCCCACCTACCCCCTCCCATATCACTCCTGTTACACATTGAGGACAGCTCTCTGCTGCGACTTTATCCAAGTCCTGCCTTCCACAGCCCCCCTTCCCGCCTGTGCCCCGCACCTTGTATCTGCCCTCGTTCCAGAGCCCAGTGCACCGGGAACCTTGTCCTCCGTTCCCTCCCGACTCCTGATCACTGACCCTCCTCCTGTTTTTGTGGAGCAGCTGCCGGAGGAACTCAGTGGTCGGGCGGCATCTGTGGGGGGAGACAGTCGACATTCCGACGTGGTTGGAACCCTTCACTTGGGCCTTTGTGTATTCGTGGACTCCCCGTGCATCGGCATGTATTGTCACCTCCCTCCACCCCCCCCCCCCCCCCCCCACCCCAACTCACTCCCCTTTCTGATGAGGAGCCCCCAGCCCGGTTTCGGGCCATCCCTTGGTTCAGGCACCGTCCCTGTACCTGGTGGAGTTGCTGCCAGATTCAATCCCGATCCCCGGGGTGCGGAGTCCACATGTTCTCCCTGTGACCGTGTGGGCTCCCCCCAGGTTCTCTGGTTTCCTCCCACGTCCCAAAGGTGGGCAGGTTGGTTGCTGTGAATTGCTCCCAGCATGTGGGTGAGGCGTAGAATGTGGGGGGAGTCAACGAGAAGGAGGGGTGAAGATAAAATGGGATCAGTGTAGCTGGGTGCAGATGGTCAGCATGGAGTCTGTGGGCCAAAGGGCCTGTTTCTGTGTGTGACTCGGTGCCCCGACTGTTTCCAGTTCTCCCTCTGACTCTCAGCCTGAGGTCCAACTGTGGGGACAAATGGCTCCCAGTCCTATGTGGACAGAACTGCTGCTTCTGATTTCTCTGTGAACTGTGGTTTAATGATCTGTGGCCTCGAGCTCTCGTTGTGTCCCTACACCTCCTCCCTCACCACCATCCAGGCACATAAACCTCCCTCCAGGTGGGTCAGAGATTCACCTTCACCTCCTCCAATCTGGTCCACGGCATTCGGTGCTCCTGATGTAGCCTCCTCTACATCGGTGAGACCAGGCACAGACTGGGCGACTGTTTGCAGAGCACCTGCGTTCAGTCCACATGCCATCCTGAGCTCCCGGTTACATGACGTTTCAGCTCCCCGTCCCATTCCCTCACCGGCCTTTCCGTCCTCCGCCTCCACTGACACGTGAGGTGCTAGTCCTCATGGTTCTGTCTGGGATGGGGTGTAGTCCAATTCCAGGTAACCCTTGCCTCCTGTGTTCTCCCCTCTCTCCTTACCATCCACCCTTGTCCCCTTTCCCTTCCAGGTCCCATCCGCCCACCAGATCCCTCCCCCATCTGCTTCCACCTCTCCATTGTGGATCCCATGAACAACTTCAGCACCTGTAGATGTGTTCCTGCTCATCTCCCTGCAGCCCCTTCCCCACCTTCACCCACCCCTCCCCACGTCCTTCATTCCTCCCCGGTCCACCAGACACCTTGGGCGTCGGTCAGGGGCTGGGCTCGGAGAGGTTGGGGGTCTTAACTGAGGACGTGGGAGAGAGGCATCCAGGGCTGCTAGTGGTGAAGGGAGGGCAGTGGGCGCACAAGGGAACAGGGGGAGGGTCCAGAGGGCTGCAAGCCAAGGCTATTGAGATAAGTTGGGGGGGGGGGGGGTGGCGGGGAGACCAGTGTCAGAGGTCAGTGAGGAAAGACAGGGGAATGCGCAGCAAGAGGCAGGGTAGGCTGTAGGATACAGAGGAACGGGTGTGGGATACAGGCTTGGTGGGCTGTAGGATACTGGTGAATGGAGAGGTGAGTGTGTGAGGAAGGGGTGGGGTGTAGGATACAGGCAGACGGGTGTGTGAAGGTGCGGTGTAGCATACAGGCAGACGGGAAGATAGATGTGTGAAGGTGGGGTGGAGTGTAGAATATAGATAGATGGGTGTGTGAAGGTAGGGTGTAGGATACAGGCAGATGGGGAGATGGATGTGTGAATATGGGGTGGAGTTTAGGATACAGGGGGATGGGTGTGAGAGTGGGGTGGGGTGTAGGATACAGGGGGATGGGTGTATGTGGGGTGTGGTGTGGGATACAGGCAGATGGGTGTATGAGGGTGGGTGGGGTGTAGGATACAGGCGGATGGGTGTATGAGGGTGGGGTGGAAGTCTCAGCAGCAGACAGCAGGGCAGTTGTTTGGCACTCAGCCAAGAGGCACGGACGAGATGGAATCTGCTGCAGAGACAGGTTGAAGATAACCCTGGGAGTGTGTGGACCGCGGGCAGCCGAGTGTTACTGACGCTGAACCCCTCTGAGTTTCTATTTTTGCCTGTGAGCAGGGTAGGGACTTTGAAGCAGCTCAGAGCTCCACATTCTTGTTAATTTTAGCCGGGCTGCAGTGAGCAGAGAACTCCGGCAGTTATAGATTAGCTCAGATATTTATGGCAACTTTCTTGAGGGAGGAGGATTAAGCCCTGGGTTTGCAAAGTGGGATTAAACTGACTGTTCCGCTCCTGTTCAACTCCGTGCCAGGAGAGATCAGTTCAGAACGGAAAGTATGTTAGTGAGGTAACGGCTGCTTCAACTTTCCATCTGTGGCCAATGGAAACTTCAGAGTCTCAGATAACCTCCCTCCCTGTCCTGCACCCACCCCCCTCCAGTCCCATCTCTCCGAGCTGCCAATGTGTCCCGCGGTCAATGTCTCCACTCTCCCCGTCCCTCCGCCCCGTCCCCCCTCTCACCGACCCTTCCCACTGACTGCCTTCTCCCCCACTCCACCTCATCTCCTCCCCATCCTTCTCCTCCCTCTACCCCCTCTCCCTCTGCACCCCACCTCTCTGCCCCTGTCCCACTGCTGTGTATCTGGGTCCCTGTGTGTGAGCTCCCTACCAGCCCAGGGGCTGTACCTGGCCGGTTCCCAGCCATTACTAACTTGTTCCGACACTGCGACCGATTCCGATCCCCTCACTTGTTCAGCCACGCACTTCAGGAATGACGGAGATTAAATGCATAGCTCTGTGGTCACATCATCGGCCATGGAGCCAGTTCCCGGTCGCCACACGGCTCTGTGCCACTCAGTGACCTTGTGTTGTCCTGGACAATATGAACCCTTCCATCAGTGACTGTTGATCAGCTTGCTGTTAGTGGGAGCTTGCTGTGCGGCTAGCTTTTCCACTGGGGCTCCTGTCGGAGGGCTTTAGTGGAGTCATCGGGTCGTACAGCACCCAGACAGGCCTTTCGGCCCAACCAGTCCATGCCGACCCAGGTGTCAATTTGAACCAGTCCCATTTGCCCACGTTTGGCCCATGTCCCTCTGAACCTTTCCCATCCATGGACCTGTCTGAGTGTCTTTTAAACGTCTTCATTGTACCCGCCTCACCCACTTCCTCTGGCAGCTCGTTCCACATACGGACCACCCTCTGGGTGTAGAAGTTGCCTCTCAGGTCCCTATTAAATCTCCCCCCACTCACCTAAAACCTGTTCGCTCTGGTTCTTGATTCCCCAACCCTGGGGGAAATAGACTGAGTGCATTCACCCTATCGATGCCCCTCATGGTTTTATACACCTCTATAAGGTCACCCCTCATTCTCCTACGCTCCAAGGAATATAATCCCAGCCTGTGCAACCTCTCTCCATAAATCGGTCCCGCAAATCCTGACAACACCGTCGTAAATCTCCTCTGTGCTCTTTCCAGCTTAGTGGCATCTTTCCTATGGCAGCTGAACACAGTTCTCCAGCTGTGGCCTCCCCAGGATCCAGTGCATATAGTTGTAGCGCATTCTCCAACGAGCTGCTCTGCCCTGCGAGGGGTGTGGACACGCTGTGTGGGCAGCAAGGCACCTACCAGTTCCTGGCACTGTTGGTTTATCAGACTCCATCTCTAACCCTGTCACTGAGTCCATTCGGACTCTCCCAGTGGGCCAGCAGTGGGTGATCCCAGTGATGTGCTGTTACCATGTGGCTGAGCACAGAGCGAGTGTCCACGCGTGTCTCCTGTGAGTGCTCTCTCTCTCTCTCTTTTGCCCAGGCCTCGTCAGACTCCTTCGAGGAGCGGATCATCGCCCTGTGCCTGACCATGATGTCCCAATCGTGGTTGGCTCCGTTCCGAGCACCTCATTCACGGCATCAGTTTCCGGGCATGACACTGCTACACCTTGCTGCTGCACAGGGCTACTCTCGACTCATTGAGACCCTCATCAAATGGAGGCAAGGACCTTACCTCCTTGATAATATCAGCCTATTATACACCAACCACACAGTGCCTTTGTAACGTCAGCCCATTACACACGGCACATCGCCCTGTAACGTCAGCCCATTACACATGGCACATCGCCCTGTAACGTCAGCCCATACACACGACACAGTGCCCTGTAACGTCAGCCCATTACACACCACATTGATGCCCTGTAACGTCAGCCCTTACACACCGCATGTCACTGTGCATTTGTTTGTAAGTGTCCCTCTGTGCAGTGGGAATGACTCCTGGTAGTGAAGTGTTGGTCCCACTCGAGTTGGTATCTGGGCTGTACCTTCTCCCTTCTCCCCGCCCACAAGGGAAAGGCCCTGTAATTGTTCATGTAACCCTGCAGGTCCCTCAATGCCGACAGCCTGGACCCTAGAGCAGGAGGTTGATCCCCTGAATGTTGATCATTTCTCCTGCACTCCTCTGGTGAGTTTGTCACAAATCTCCAACCCTGGGTTGTTCTGTGTGGGGCGGCGGAGGCTGAGGGGAGGGCTGAAGGGTGAGAGCTGACAGAGGTTTATAAGGTTGAGAGGGCAGAGAGACAGGGTCTCTTCCCAGGGTGGAATGTCTAATACTAGAGGGCACAGTGTTAAGGTGAGAGGGGTAAGTTTGAAGGTAAGTGTGGGGCAAGTTTTTTACACAGAGAGTGGTGGGTGCCTGGGACGGGCTGCCAGGGGTGGGGCGGAGGCAGATAGGTGCGATTAAGGCTGTTAGTCACAGGAAGTGCAGGGAAGGGAGGGAGATGGACCCACGTGCAGGCAGCAGGGATTAGTTAATTTGGCATTTGTGTTCGGCACAGGATTGGTGGGCTGAAGGGCCTGTTCCTGAGTGGTGATCTAACGAGACACACCCCTTCGACAGCTCGGGGAGGGGAAGGGGAAGTGGAGTGGGGAAGAGGTGGAGGGGAGGGGATGGGGGAGACGGGGAGAGGGGGAGACGGGGAGAGGGGGAGGGGATGGGATGGGGTGAGGGGAGGGGGGGACGCGAGGGGGGGGGAGGCGTGAGGGGACGGGGAGAGACCTGGGAGAGCTAAGGGAGTTTGCGATGTGGGGGTTGGAGCCACGGGGTACCGTATGACGGACACTGAGCACCAGCCCTCCCCCCTCGGTCACCCACTGCTGTTCTCTGGCCAGATGTGGGCCTCGTGCGCTGGGACACGTCGACGCAGCCGTGACCCTGTACGGATGGAACCGCCGAGCGCCTTTTCATCCCCGACTCCCTGGGACGGACTCCCCCTGCACGTGGCGCGCTCCCGTGGTCACGTTAGGTTGGCCACTCGTCTGGAGAGCTACAGGGACAGGGCGGCTCGCTGAGACCACGGGGTGCCCGATGTGGATGGGACCGAGGGACAGTGGCAGTCAGCCGCAGGTGACGGTCTGGACACGCCTAGGGTCCTTCGCCCTCATCGGCCAGCCCGGACACAGGTACGTGGGACCGCCCCCCTCCCTTCCCCTCCCCCCACCCCCTCCCCCTACCCCTCCCCTATCCCCATCGGATGACTGTGGCTCTGGGTAGGGTGTGGGGGTGTCCAGGTCACCAACCCCACTATCTCCCCCATCCCTCCCCTCCCCCTCCCCTCCCCCTCCCCCTCCCCATCGGATGACTCTGGCTCCGGGTAGGGTGTGGGTGTGTCCAGGTCACCACCACCTTCCAAGCCCGGTCCGTTCCTGCACTCCCTTTAAACCCCCCGGGTTCACTGGGAAGTTTATGAGCATCAATGAGGGAATTCACATTGTGCTTGGGTTCAAGTGTAACATCCAACCGTGGAGAAACCAGCCAGCCCAAAGTCCCGAGGGTGCCAGGTTTCAGAGTTTTGCTACATGCCTCCTTAATCACCTTAGTTCTCTGCCCTGCTGCCTTTGGAGACCTGTGGCCCTGTGTCCAAGGACGCTCTGTCCCTCTGCCTGTATTCCACTATCTAGCCTCCACATAGATCTACCCTGGGATAGAGTCCCTATCGGCATCAACACACACACTGCTGGAGGAACTCAGCAGGTCAGGCAGCATCTGTGGAGGGAAATGGACAGTCTAGATAAAAGGTCTTGAACTGCATTCCCCCACCTTCTCCCCATAATCCTCAACCCCCTTACCAATCAAGAACCTATCAACCTCTGCTTTAAATATACCCATTGACTTGGCCTCTACAGCCGTCTGTGGCAATGAATTCCACAGATTCACCACCCTCTGGCTGAAGAAATTCCTCCTCATCTCAGTTCTGAAGGGACGTCCCTTTATTCTGAGGCTGTGCCCTCGGATCCTGGACTCTCCCACTGATGGAAATATCTGCCCCACGTCCACTCTATCCAGGCCTGCAGTATCCGGTAGGTTTCAATGAGATCTCCCTCATCCTACTGAACATCGAGGACAGGCCCAGAACCATCAAACGCTCCTCACACGTTGAGCCTTTCATTCCCGGGATCCTTCTGAATCTCCTATGCAGCCTCTGATATCTGCTTCCAATGGTGGCAGCAGTTTCCTGAGCAGTGGGTCCCCAGGCAGTGTCCGAGTTCAGGTAGATGCCAATGTCCCCACATAATTCCAGACTGCGTCCTGCCAGCTGGCTGCCTCCGATCGGTGGGTGTTGGCCTCTGTTTACGTCTGTGTGGGCTGTGAGGAGCTGTATGTTCCTACGTTGGTCTGGATCTGCATTAACTCTTCTCCCCACAGGTCTGAGCATGGGGACCAGCCACTCATCTCCCACCTCACTGCCCGAGGGCTCGGGACCCCCTGTCCGTGACCTCGGCGTACTCCACCGGATCGGCAACCAGGGACAGTCCTGCCACCAGCCCCGAGCTCTGCGCCCACGGTGATCCTGACATTGCCATGGAGATCTGTGAGTCCCAGCAGACGGTGAACGGCAGCACCAGGGTTGACCCGGCCGGCTGTGCGGGGAAGGTGGGCTTGCTGTGGTACCTCCCCACACAGCTCCAGTCTCGGCAAGGAGAGAGCCCCCGCCCCGCTCCCGGGGCCCACTTCTTCCTCGACGACGAGGCTACCTTGGTGACGCATGGCAACGGGCAGTTCTCCATGGTGACCGGTCGAGATTCCATGGAGACTGATCTGCGGTTTAATGAGAATGCTGAAAATGAAGAGTTCCTGCCACCTGTCGACGTGTTACAGGTGTGGACCGCGCCCCGCCTGCTCCACACACCACGA
Organism: Pristis pectinata; assembly: GCF_009764475.1. Lineage (NCBI taxonomy): Eukaryota > Metazoa > Chordata > Chondrichthyes > Rhinopristiformes > Pristidae > Pristis > Pristis pectinata. The sequence continues at coordinate 14,114,029 of NC_067440.1, forward strand.
CACGTGTTACAGGTGTGGACTGCGCCCCGCCCGCTCCACGCACCCATGACGTGGGTACAGGTGTGGACCCCGCCCGCCTCCACACACCCATGACACATGTTACAGGTGTGGACTGCTCCATGCACCCCAGTAATGTCACAGCCCCTCGTCCTCGTGCAGGCTACGATCCCCACCACCCGTCCCTGATCCCACCACCCATCCTTGATCCCCACCCTTGTCCCCAAAGGCTTCATCGCTCACAGACTCTGTGCCACAGCAGTTCTCCAGCCCCTCCCCTTCCCTATGGGAGCAATTAGCAGTCACAGCCCCATTCTCCCTGGATCCCTCACCCTTCTCTCCCCGTCTCCCGACCTGTCTCTTCCCCCCACCCTGTCTCTCTGTCTCTCTCGCTCTCTCCCGCCCCCACCCCACATGCCCACCCCCGCACCCCCCTCTCTGTCCTGGGCATTGCAGCAGTCGGCTGTTGCTCCATTCACTAAATCCGTAGCTGGGAGAGGCTGCCAGACTCCCCTCCATTTTCCTGCTTGGCTCCCGTGTTTCTCAACCTCCATCATCCCAGATTCCGTCTCTGCCTTGGACACGTTCTGCAGTTGAAGTCTGCAGATCCATGGGGCAGAGGTTACAATTGAGGCAGAAGAGGTTCCTGCTCTTACCCAGCAGATGAGTGACCTTTATTCCAGAGGCTACACTACCAATTTCTCAACTCTCGTAGATTCGTTCAGCAAGGACGCAGGCCCTTTGGCCCATCCCGCTCATGCCGACCAAGATCCCCATCCAAGCCAGTCCCACTTGCCCGCGTTTGGCCCATGTCCCTCCAAACTGTTCCTATCCATGGACCTGTTCCAAATGTCTTTTAAACATTTTATAACTGTACCGCCTCTCCCGCTTCCTCTGGCAGCTCGTTCCACACACCCACCACCACTGTGTGGAAAACTTGTCCCTCAGGTCCCCCGTAAATCTCTCCCCTCTCACTTAACCTGTGCCCTCTAGTTTTAGACTCCCCTCCCCTGGGGAAAAGACCGTGACCATCCACCGTTATCTCTGCCCCTCATGATTTTATAAACCTCCATAAGGTCACCCCTCAGCCTCTGTCGCTCCAGGGAAAACAGTCCCGGCCTTGTCCAGCCTCTCCTTTTACCTCAAGCTCTCCAGTCCCGGTAACGTCCTGGTGAATCTGTTATCCACACTCCTCTGTAATGGGAATGAACCTCATCCTTCTTAACCCTGGATTATGGACCAACCTTTTTTCCTGAAATAATAGTTTCATTTCCAGGAATCAGTTTCTGCACCTCCCCCAATGACCCCAGTCCTGGAGCGTGGCAGTGAAAGGATCCCTCCCACTGTACATCCCGCCTCCCTGCTCTGCAACGTAGGCCAGCCTTTCATTTTCCTTCCCAATGACCTGCACTGCATGTGGACGTTCTGAGTTTCTGTGAAGACACCTCTTGGTTCATTGCCTCTCTCCCCCCTCCCAATTCTGGGAGCACCTTGTCACTGTCTGAAAATGCTGGGTGCCCTTCCCATGAGACACAGTCGGATCACCTCTCTGACCAGGCCTGACCTATGACCCTCCTGCTGTCTGCCACAGGTCGACATGATAGCCTTGGCCGAGCAGATCATTGACGCCACTCCTGAACGAATTAAACAGGAAGATTTTAACACAGTTCGAGGCTCCCCTGAAAGAGCGACAGGACAACGCGACCATCAGTCACACCATGACGTTGGCTGGCCAACTACCTGGAGAACGCGACCAGTTACCAAACTTCTCTCAGCACAGGTGAGTCTGAGCTTGGCACACACCACTTTTAGCCTGGTCACTGCAACAGCTCCCAACAATACAGCACTGACCTCACCCACACGGAATGGGGACAGTGAGCAGTGACTGTAGGCAGAGTACTGATCTGTTGTAGGAAGGCACTCAGATGATGGGGAGGGATCCAGCCTCCCAGTATAACCCATGAGGCAAAGTTACACAGCACTGGAGACAGTGGGTCTGTCACTGTATAACATGGGCTACAGTACTGGTGGGGGGTACGGGTATGTCACTGTTAACACCGGGGTACAGTACCAGTGGGATGGTTCCGTTGCTGAATAACACTAGGATACAGTACCGTGGGAACGGGTCTGTCGCTGTATAACACCGGGGTACGGTACCAGTGGGGGCAGGTCTAGTCACTGTGTAACACTGGGGTACAGTACCGGTGGGGACGGGTCTGTCACTGTGTAACACTGGGTACAGTACCGGTGGGGACGGATCTGTCGCTGTATAACACTGGGATACAGTACTGGGGGGACGGGTCTGTTGCCGTATAACATGGGCTAGAGTACGGTGGGGACGGTTTGTCACTCTATAACACTGGGGTACAAGTACCGATGGGGATGGGTCTGTTGCTGTATAACACTGGGGTACAGTACCGGTGGGGACGGGTCTGTCGCTGTAGAATTGGGGTACAGTACCGGCGGGGGAAGGGGTGTTTGATGGGAGGGTGTGGAGGGAGCTTCACCCTGCTATCTGACCCCAGGTTTTGTGTGATGGGACAGTGCGTGGTGAGCTTCACCCTGATCTAATGGCCTGATCGGATGTGTACCTCTCACAGATCAGCCTGTAGTCAGCCGTTAACCCCGCTGTCTCACGCCTGCCTCAGCCCTGTGAGCTCTCCACTCAGTGACATCACCTTCGAGAGGGGGGATGGTCCTGCCAACACCGGCTGGTCAGACTTCCTGAATGCCTCAGCGAATGGCAAGATGGAGAGCGAGTTTGCGCTGCTGACACTGTCGGACCACGAGCAGCGGGGAGTTGTACGAGGCCGCGCGCATCATCCAGACTGCCTTCCGCAAGTACAAGGTGAGGAGCCGGCACAGGGCAGGAGGGTGGGCTCCCTCCCGTGGAGACCCCTCTGCCCTCACAGTCCACTGCCCTTACTGCGGGGATCATTACAGAGCAGGCTCCAGCACGGAGTGGGACACGGGCCACAGAGGAAATTTCCTCAGTCTAACCAAATTGGTGCATGGAATGTTAGACAGAGGGGAGGTGGATGGGGGGGTGGAGGCTGGGGTGAAGGGGAGGATGGAGGTGAGGAAGAGGGGAGGGTTGGAGGTGAGGGGAAATGTGAGGGGATGGGATGAGGGTGAAGAGTGAGGTGAAGGGTGAGGAGGGAAGGGTTGGGTGAGGTGAAGGGGTGAGGGGACAGAGGTGGTGAGGTGAGGGGGTGAGTGAAGGGAGGGTGGGGGTGGGGTAGCTGAATGCCAAGGCTGAGGGGGAGGTGGGTGCAGGGAAGGGTGAGCGGGAGGTGGGGGTAGGGGAGGGGGAGGTGTGGGGTAGGGTTGATGGGGAGGTGGGGGGTAGGGGAGAGTGAGGGAGGGGTTGATGGGGAGGTGGGGGGGAGGGTGAGGGGATGAGGGGGAGGTGGGAGGGGATAGGGGACAGGTGAGGGGGAGGTGGTAGGGGAGGGGTGGGTGGTGTGGGCGAGGGGAGGGCGTGAAGAGTGGAGGGTAGGGGAGGGGTGAAGGGGAGGGGTAGGTGTAGGGGATGGGGGTGAGGGCAAGGGGAGGTGGGAGGTAGGGGACGGTGATGGGAGGTGGGTTTAGGGAAGAGCAAGGGGAGGGGTTGGGGGTAGGGTTGGGGGTGGGGTGAGGGGAGGGGAGGGTGGGGGGTGGGGGTGAGGGGAGGGGAGGGTGGGGTGGGGTGAGGGGGGGGTCCGGCTGCCGGAGGAGCGGGTGTGACGGTCACTGTGTTGTGGATCAGGGGCGGAGACTGAAGGAGCAGCAGGAGGTCGCGGCCGCAGTCATCCAGCGCTGCTACAGGAAGTACAAGCAGGTAGTGACTGAATGACGCCCCTCCCACCTCCCCTCCCCGCCCCCTCCTCTCCCCTCCCCCTCCTCTCCCCTCCCCCTCCTCTCCCCTCCTCCCTCTCTCCCTCCTCCCTCTCCCCTCCTCCCTCTCTCCCCTCCCCTCCTATCCTTCCTTTCCCTCCCTCTGTGCGGCACTCTCTCTGTGTCTGCATGACCTCAGTGGCGTGTAACATGCGTATCTCTGCATGGTCTCGTTGGTGTGTAATGTGCGTGTCCCTGCCAGGCTCTGACATGGAAGGTGTGGCGGGTACCAACCAGTCGCTGTGCTGGGCCGGGATGGTCATCACGTCAGGAGGTGCTGGATCCAGTGCAGACTCCCCCGGCAGGGCCTGGAACAACTCCAGCCTATTGCATACAGAACTTACATTTATACAGCACCTCTCACATCCTCTGGATGCCCAAAAGCTGCTTCTGGTTATTAACAATAACTCTAACTTGCTGATCAGTTGATGAAGAAATATTCATATGGGGAGAGCAGGATCCCTCATCCACCCCTCCCACACTGACGCTCCCTCAGTACCACCCCTCCCAGTGTGACCCTCCCTCAGTACTGCCCCTTTTTTTTAATAATAAACGTTTATTCACTAAAAGCACTACAAAAGACAACCAGTGTCAATACACGACATCTAATACAGAAAAGAAGAAACTACGCAACGACATACTACGGTAGAGAATGCAAACTAATACTACCGAAACACACACGCGACTCTACACCCGTCAACGCGACACTTCAAATAAGAATCGCGTCTGTACCGTCCACGACACACGCGATCCCCTGAGGGGCCCACCGAGCGCGGAACTCGGCTAGGGTGCCCGCGGAAACCGCGTGCTCCCTCTCTAGATGCACCCGCGCGCACACGTAAGCGCGGAAGACGGGCAGGCAGGCCGACCTGCCGGGACCCTCGGCCGCCCGCCGACGCGTCCCGTGGATGGCCAGCTTGGCCAGGCCCAGCAGGAGACCCACCAGGAGATCCGCCGCGCGCCCCTCCCCGCGCCGGGCTGAAGTGCAACCAGAACTTCAGCAGCAGCCCCTCAGCACTGCCCCTCCCACAGTGTGACCCTCCCTCAGTACTGCCCCTCCCACAGTGACCCCCCCCTCAGTACTGCCCCTCCCACAGTACTCCCTCTGCCTGGACACTTCCCTCTGACTGACCCCCATGGTTGCCATCCACTTTCAAGCACTCCACGTAGACAGGGGTAATGGGGCTGTGGGAGGGGGCATGGTGAGGGTGGGCTGGGTAGACTTGCCTTGAGCTCTGTCTTGTGTGCAGTTCTGCACTGGTTGCACTAACTCTGCTCTCTTCGTTTCACTAGCTAACGTGGATAGCACTGAAGGTAAAACAAGTTAAAGGTTACCTCACTCTAGTCGCTGTCTTTACTGTGTGAACTCTCGCCTCCCTGTTCCCCCCCTGCGCCTGTCCCCTGTCACCACAGTCAACCTGTGTGTTAAACACTTCTTGTATCAATAATGACATTCTGCTTTTGCAGAGAGGGATTCCCCTTGGTGGTCGTGTTTATTGGCTGACCCTTGTGGGAATAGTTCCGGCCAACGACACTGTGCTGGTGCATTGGTCATTTGGGTTATTATTGTGACTTGTACTGAGGTTCAGTGAAAAACTTGTCTTGCATTCCGTTCAGACAGATGAATTCATTACACTGTGCATTGAGGTAGTACCAGGGAAAACAATAACAGAATGCAAAATAAAGTGTTACAGTTACAGAGAAAGTGCAGTGCAGGCAGACAATAAGCTGCAAGGTTATAAAGAGGTAGATTTGTGAGGTCAAGAGTCCATCAGCCCCCTTTTACACTCATGACTGTGTCATCAAATTCATCTCTAACTCCATCTAAAGTTTGCAGATGATACCACCGTAGTGGGCTGTACCTCAAATAACGATAAGTCGGAGTACAGGAAGGAGATAGAGACCTTAGTCACATAGTCATGACAACAACCTTTCCCTCAATGTCAGCAAAACAAAAGAGCTGGTCATTGACTTCAGGAAGGGTCAACAGTGCTGAGGTCGAGAGGGTTGAGAACTTCAAGTTCCTAGGAGTGAACATCACCAGTAGCCTGTCCTGGTCCAACCACGTAGATGCCACGACCAAGAAAGCTCACCAGCGCCTCTACTTGCTCAGAAGGCTAAAGAAATTTGGCATGTCCCTGTTGACCCTCACCAATTTTTATTGATGCACCATAGAAAGCATCCTATTGGGATGCATCACAGCTTGGTATGGCAACTGCTCTGCCCAGGACCACAAGAAACTGCAGGTAGTGGACACAGCTCAGCACATCACAGAAACCAGCTTCCCCTCCATGGACTCTGTCTACACTTCTCGCTGCCTCAGTAAAGCAGCCGACATAATCAAATACCCCACCCACCCTGGACATTCTCTCTTCTGCCCCCTCCCATCAGGCAGAAGATACAACAGCTTGAAAGCACGTACCACCAGGCTCAAGGACAGCTTCTATCCTGCTGTTGTACGGTTCCCAAGTACAATGAAATGGACTCTTGACCTCACAATCTACCTCGTTATGACCTTCAACCTTACTGTCTGCCTGCACTGCACTTCCTCTGTAGCTGTGACACTTTATTCTGCATCCTGTTATTGTTTTACCCTGTACAACCTCAATGCACTGTGTAATGAATTGATCTGTACAAACGATATGCATGACAAGTTTTTCACTGTAACTCGGTACAAGTGACAATAATAAACCAATTCCAGTGTTATTGTACTAGGGAACTATTCACTAGTCTTATAACAGCAGGATAGAAGCTGTCCTTGAGCCTGGGGTATGTGCTTTCAGGCTTTTATATCTTCTACCTGATGGGAGAGGGGAGAACGACTGGGGTGGGTGGGGTCTTTAATTATACTGGCTGCTTTACCAAGGCAGCGAGAGGTATAGACAGATCGGTGGAGGGAGGCTGATTTCTGTGATGTGCTGTGTCCACAACTCTCTGCATGACCCTAACCCTTGCACAGCTCCACAGAGAAACAACACTCACTGAGACCAGCAATGGTCAGAGGAACAAGGATACCTTCGGATACTGTGTTCACTCGGACAGGGTCAAGTGAGCAACTGCAGTCCGACCCTGTACAAAACCCTGTGTGGCTTGAGGGTGACGTTCTCCTGGGCTCAGGTTAGTTGACTGCTGGAGAGAGCCATCCCTCTGTGAGGGGTGAGCTGTGACCTAGTGCCGGGCATGGATGGCGGGTGGGGCAGAACTCCAGGAGGTGGTGGGAGACCTTGACCTGTGCTGAGAACAGAGAGCAGCAGGAAGGAGCTGTAGATAATGCCAAGGGTGAAAGATTCGCTCTGTCCAGGGACCGGTTCACTGGGCGACGGTACAAGGAAGGGTGTCTGCAGTAGGACAGTGACACTAGCTGTCCGTGCATCAGACAGTCACTGCCCCATCACAAGGTGAGTGTTACTGTGATACCCACCTGCTTTGTGGAAGCCGGAGAGGACACAGGCAAACAAAGCCACGCTCTAACTGTTGGCATGTGGTTGTGTTCCCACAGTACGCACTGTACAAGAAGATGACACAAGCTGCCATTCTGATCCAGAGCAAGTTTCGCAGCTACTACGAGCAGAAGAGGTTCCAGCAGAGCCGGCGGGCAGCCGTGCTGATCCAGCAGTATTACCGCAGCTACAAGGAGTACGAGAAGCTGAAGCAGGCCCATCGTGGCAGTGGGCCGCTGCAGCAGAAGATGAAGTGAGTGGGCACCGTGGGGTAGAGAGGCTGCAGGCGTGTCCCCCTCCCCCTGCCTCGTCCCCCACCTCATCACCCGCCCGCCTCGTCCCCCTGCCTTGTACTCCCACCACCCCCACCCTGTCCCCCTCGTCCCCCCCCCCCGCAGCAGAAGATGGTCAGTGGGCACCGTGGGGTAGAGGCTGCAGGCGTGTCCCCCACCTCATCACCGCCCGCCTTGTCCCCCCGCCTCGCACCCCCCCACCCCCACCCTGTCCCCCTCGTCCCCCCTCTGCAGCAGAAGATGAAATGAGTGTGGGCACTGTGGGGCAGAGAGGCTGCGGGTGTATCCCCCCACCACGTACCCCCACCTTGTTCCCACCCCATGCCCCCACCTCGTCCCACTCCCCCCCCCCCCCCCCCCCCCCCCCCCCCCCCCCCCCCCCCCCGTAGCAGAAGTTGAAGTGAATGTGGCACCGTGGGGTAGAGAGGCTGCGGGTGTGTCCCCCCCCACCTCGTCCCCTCCTCCCCGCCTCGCCCCCCACCCCCACCTCATCACCCGTTCGCCTCGTCTCCCCCGCCTGCCTCGTCCCCCTCTGCAGCGGAAGGTGAGGGTTCCGGCCAGTCCGCCTGCCTGCCCGTCTTTCAGGCTTATGTCTGGGAGCACGCAGTGTCTGTGGGCACATTGACGTGTTCCACGATCGGTGGGCCCCTTGGGATCACGTGGGTTGATTCCACGATCGGTGGGCCCTCGAGATCATGTGGGTCGATTCCGCAATCGGTGGGCGGGCCCCTTGGGATCACGTGGGTCAATAGTATTAATGTCACTTTAATTTGACATCGTACACGGTGTGTTTTGCTATAGTTCTTGATGTAGTTCTGAGTATGTATTTTTTGTCTCCCTTGTTGGAATGGTTGAATAAACTTTAGTATTGTTTCTGAACTAAAAGGCAGCACTGAATGACCTTTCGTCATTACAGGGCTTCCTTCCTCACCAAGAAACAGGACCAGGCTGCTCGCAAGATCATGAGGTTCCTGAGACGCTGCCGACACAGGTAGGGAGGGATGGCCTGGGGCAGGGGTCCGGCACACTGACCCTCACTGGAGGACGGGTGCCACAGACACACTGACCCTCACTGGGGGACGGGTCCCCCACACAAACACACACAGACACAGACACACACACACACACACTGACCTTCACTGGGGGACGGGTCACATGCTGACCCTCGCTGGGGGACGGGTCACACGCTGACCCTCGCTGGGGGACGGGTCACACACACACACACACACACACACACACACACACACACACTGACCCTCGCTGGGGGACGGGTCACACGCTGACCTCGCTGGGGGACGGGTCCCACACACACACACACTGACCCTCACTGGGGGATGGGTCCCACATACACTGACCCTCACTGGGGTAGGACCAGGCCTGTTTGATCTCTGTTTGTTTTGTAGAATGAAGGAGGTGAGACAGTCCCAGGAGCTTGAGGCTGTCCCGATCCATGGGCTGACCACGTAACTGGAGCTGTGGATCTCAGACCGATGGAACTGCCACGTGTGTGGGTGCGGCAGGTCTGCCTGGGCCCTGTCCGGAGGGAGACTATCGCTGCCTTCCTCAAATCAGCTCATCTGTTCCAAACCATCACACAGTGAATCACCTGGAGTCTCGAGTCCAGAGCGGTGCTGCTCACCACAGCCCGAGGGAGGCCCTCACCGCAGCCCAAGGGACCTCCTCACTGCGGCCCGAGGGAGCCGCTCACCGGCCCGAGGGATGCCCTCACCACATCACTGGGGGATGGTCCCACACACACACACACACACACACACACACACACACACACAGACCCTCACTGGGGGACAGTCGAGGGGTCAGAGAGTTGGCATCACCTAGGGAGGGGGTGGGGGAATGGGCATTAATTTTACTGTTTGATTTTGAGCCAATCAGGTGAAGATTAGGGGTGTGGGCCCCCCCCATCCAACTACCTCCAACCTCTCTGCACACACTCATCCACCTTTCCTACCTCCTTTCAGTCTCCCGCCTCCCCCACCCTCGACCCCTCCCATCCTCCTCCCCTTCCCCTCCCCCCACACTTGCCACCTGTCCCCCGCCCCCTCTCCGCCCTGCAGTGAGGGGTTGTGGTGGGGGTGGTCTGGTTCTGGGGGAGACGGGATGTGGGAGTGAGTGCCCACAGACTCCCTGCCCCAGGCACATCACCGAGCATCTCCTCACCGCCTGGCATCGACGGACGGTCTGTCTCCCGAGGGGTGTGGGGGGGGGGGGGGGGGAGCTGGGGGGGACAGTCAGCCCGTCTCCTGGGGGGCGGAACAGCCGGCCTGTCTCCGGGGGTGGGAGGGGCAGCCACCGTCCCGTCTCCAAACAAGCAGCACTTTGTAAATAGTCTTAATGTCATACGGCATTGAAACAGGCCCTTCTGCCCATCATGTCCATGCTGCCCATCAGTTGACCCGTGTGGGTGCAGGGCAGGGTCTGGGGGTCGTGCCTCTCGGGGAGGGAGGGGGGGGTTAACTTGCACTTTGACAGACCAGTCGGGCACAGTGCAGCTGTGGTGTTCCCTCTGCAGGAGCTGTCTCTGGGCACCACACTACAGAGGATGAGGGGCAGGGATCATCCCCTGCAACACCCCCCACCCCACCAAATCAGCCCAACGGCAGCACTGCCTGCACCTCAACACAGGATCACTGAGCACCCAAAGGTGCCCTTACACCCACTGAGCCACAGGCAGCTGAAGGTGGTTACTGCCTGGTCCCAAAAATAAGGTGAGGTAACGGAGGGTGGGGAGGAAGAGGTCGGGAGGTTGGGAGACAGATGGGCAGAGAGGGAGGGAGGGGAGCTGGGGCAGAGAGAGAGAAGTTGGGGGGGAGTGAGAGAGGGAGATTTGTGGGAGAGTGGAGGTGGACCCAGACCCCCAGCCCCCCCAACCACCGGACCCAGACACCCAGCCTCCCCGGACCCTGGGCTCCCAGACCCCCGGATCACTGGATGCCCGGCCTCCGGGCTCGGAACAGGGCCCAGGCTGCTGTGATTCTGTGTTGGGACATTGGGATCGAGGACATGAGCTGAGAGACATTCCCCGGGCTAGAAAGTCTGCAGATGTAAATACTGTTTGATTGCACTGACAGGTATCAGGGAGACACCCACCACTGTCCACCTTGGGCGTTGAGGCCGAGGCATGGTGGTTACCTCTATCATGGTTGCATTCATGCACAGACAGAGGGGGACAATGGGACGGGGAGCTGTGGTCAGTTCCTTGTGGATCTCCTGCAGACCCAGGAGTTGGGAATCACCTTTGTTGCTTCTCAGTGTGCACTGAAGATGTTGGCTGCCCCTGTCCTCCTGTCTGTGACTGTCACGAGTTCTTGGATTATTAATGTACAGGACTGCAACTGGCGATCCGCTGAGTCACTGACTCTGCCTGTGACACTACTGATCTACTTGTTTAAATGTTTCCTAAATTAAACTTCAGTACAAAACTTCTGCTCATTTCACTTACTTAAGAAAGATGTTCATCCCTGGAGTGCGAGGATATCACGCCTGTTACTGTTGCACTGGGAGACGCGGGAGTGTGAGCAGACAGGACGATGGAAGGCCACTCAGCCCATCAAGTTTATGCCAGTTTGACAGAGTGATCCCACCAGTCCTTACCTCCCTTGCTCTCACGTTCCCATCAACTGCCCTTGATCTTAGAGGTAACTTACAGCAGCTTTTTAACCAAACCACACGTCTTCGGGACGGGGGAGGGAACCGGAGTACCCGAGGGAAACCCATGCGGTCACAGGGAGAATGTGCAAACTCCACACAGACAGCGCCGGAGGTTGGAATCAAACCCAGGTCTCGAGCTGTGAGGTAGTGGCACTACCTGCTGCACCCTGTGCTGACCTGTAGAGGGAGCTTTTATTCTGCATTTCAATTTTTGTAAGTTATAAGAAATTTATAATATTGAACAATAAATAGTTAGAATAAAACACAGCTGTCCTCACCTCCCTGCCTGGAAGGCCTCCGGAGTGCCAGTGGACACTGGGTGCTCCCTCTCCAGAGACACCTGGGCACGGACATTTCTCGGAAGAGGGACAGGATTCGGCTCAGGCAGAGGGTTACCCTCTCGCTGCACCTATAAATGGGCACCTTGCCCAGGAGCAGTCTGACCCCCCCCCCCCCCCCCCCCCATCCCACACTGGGTTCCCAGAGATCAGGAGTGTGGGGCTGAAGTGAAAGCAGGAGTTGAGGGGCAGCCCCTTCAAATACTCAAACAGGGACTGCAACCTCTCACATTCTGCACGTGGATAGAACACTGACTCCCTGGGCTATAGAACGGGCAGGCAGGCTGGGAGTCTGTAGATATAAAAACGTTACACAGCATTGCTCTCTGCAACACTACTGCTGGCATGAAGGGGAAGGGTTCCTCCTGGGAGCTGCAGGAGCTCAGAGAGGGCAGGGGTTGTGAAACAGAAGGCTGCAGAGTGAAGCCAGGGGTCAGTGGAGAAAAACATTTCCCCAAATATTCAAAGCAACAACAAGTGTGTGCCAGAGTGTTGGTGAACTCACACTCAAAGGGAAATGTGGATGATCACATCACAGAGAGTGCCGCGCTGTGGAAGGCACGGTGAGGAGGGAGCACTGCGCTGTGGGAGGAGCGGTGAGGAGGGAGCACCGTGCTGCTAAGGGGCGGGGAGGAGGGAGCACTGTGCTGTGAGACGGGCAGCGAGGAGGGAGCACTGCACTGTGGGAGGCACGGTGAGGAGGGAGCGCCGCGCCGTGGGAGGGGCGGTGAGGAGGGAGCACCGTGCTGCGGGAGGGGCAGTGAGGAGGGAGCACCGCGCCGTGGGAGGGGCGGTGAGGAGGGAGCGCCGTGCCGCGGGAGGGGCGGTGAGGAGGGAGTGCCGCGCCGCGGGAGGGGCGGTGAGGAGGGAGTGCCGTGCTGTGGGAGGGCCGGTGAGGAGGGAGCACCACGCTGTGAGACGGGCAGCGAGGAGGGAGCACTGCACTGTGGAAGGCACGGTGAGGAGGGAGCACCGTGCTGCGGGAGGGGCGGTGAGGAGGGAGAACCGCGCCGTGGGAGGGGCGGTGAGGAGGGAGCACCGTGCTGCGGGAGGGGCGGTGAGGAGGGAGCGCCGCGCTGCGGGAGGGGCGATGAGGAGGGAGTGCCGCGCTGTGGGAGGGGTGGTGAGGGAGCACCACGCTCTGAGATGGGCAGCGAGGAGGGAGCACTGCACTGTGGAAGGCACGGTGAGGAGGGAGTGCCGCGCTGCGGGAGTGGCGGTGAGGAGGGAGAGCCGCGCTGCGGGAGTGGCGGTGAGGAGGGAGCGCCGCGCCGTGGGAGGGTCAGTGCCGAGCCAAACTGAGCCTGGACTTCTCAGTAAAACACTCAATCCGGTCATTAGCAGTGCAGTATTTGTGGTGTCCTGCTGTGTGCAGATTGGCTTCTACATTGACATTGAACAACCTGCGGGCAGAATAACCCCCACATGAAACTTCCTCCCAGAACTAATGGAAGATGATGTCCAGAGGAGCTGAAAGAGGTGAGGTATTTCAGTCTCAGTAAAGATGATAAGTTCCCAGATCCAAGGATCCTCATCCTGGGATTTAGGAGGCAGCCAGTGAGATAGTGGATTAGTGAGTTGTCATCTTCCAAAAATCCACAAGTTGAACGGTTTCCACAGGTTGGAGGGGAGCAAATGTAACCCCATTGTTTAAGAACTGAAGGAGTGAGCCTTCATGTCCCTTTGAAGAAAACTCTAGCAGATTTTTTGTAATTAGGAAGGGTGAATCAGTTGATGTGGGATATTTGGCTATGATCACTAGGACCACCTCTCAGATATCGATGGTGAAGTCCACCAGCATCATCTCTGGTCAGTTGAGACCTGGAGTGCACTGTTTCTCCAAACCCCTCCAGGCTCACTGGAAGTATCAGTGAACCAACATCAGTGTCCTCTCCCAAGCAAACACGCCCAACACTGAAGGTGTCATTACACTCCCTTGGCTCTGTTGTATGCCTGATACTGGACTTCTGACACAGACACTGAGCTCTGTTGGGGAAAAAAAATCACCAGGCAGATACAGGAAAAAATTGAAGGAAGTGCTCAAAGTGTCCTTGAAAGAGCACAGTAGCCCCACGAGTTCCTACAAATTCCCAGCCCTCACTGCACAACATAGAGAAGGAGCATTCAGGACGGTAGTGACAGAGTCCATGCGTGGGCAACATGTTCTTCCCATTGACTGCATGGGTTTCTCCCAGGTTACTCCCAAAGGTAGGTTTGTTTTCTAGACTAAATTACCTCTTAGTGTAGGGAAGTGGCAGAAGATTCAAGGAGGAATTGATTAGCACTTGAGAGAACATTGCAGTCCTAGCCGTAACCTGCATTAATTCCGTACCCCTCTGTGCTCATCCAAGTAACTACGAGGGTGCCTTTTAAATGTCACTGTTCCTGCCTCCACTACCTCGTCTGGCAGCTCATTCCAGATAACAACCACTCTTTGTGTGAAACATTTACCCCTTTAAACCTCCTTCCTCTCACCTTAAGAGGAAGATAGAGGAACAGATATGTAGGTAGATTATGGAAAGATATAAAGCAACAGGGCAGTTGTAGTTGGGCAACTAATTTCCCCAGAGGCTTAGACGGGACAGAATTTGTTAGGTGCATTCAGGAGGGTTTCTTGGCACAGTATGTATATAGTTCAACCAGGGAAGGGACCATACTAGACCTTGTATTGGGTAATGAGCCTGGCCAGGTAATCAGTGGGAGACCATTTTGGGAACAGTGATCATAATTCTGTAAGTTTTCAGATAGTTATGGATAAGGATGAGACTGGACTGTGGGGGAAAGTGCTAAACTGGGGAAAGGCTGATTACAACAGTGTAGGCAGGAGCTGGGGAGAGTAGACTGGGAGCAGCTGTTATTGGGTAAGTCCACACCCGACGTGTGGGAGTCATTTAAAGGCCAGCCGGTCAGAATTCAGGACCAACATGTTCCTGTGAGGAAGGACAAGGATGGCAAGGTTCAGGAACCTTGGATGATGAGAGATGTTGGAACTGTGGACAAGAAGGAAAAGGAAGCCTATGTAGGATTTAGAGAGCTCTATTTGGACAGGGCCTTTGAGGAATATCAAGGAAGCAGGAAAGAACTTAAATGGGAATTAGGAGGGTTAAAAGGCGCCACAAAATGTCGTCAAGTAGGATTAAGGAGAATACTGGTATTTAATATACATTAAAAACAAGGGAGAGGGTAGGACAAAGGAGGGGATTTCTGCCTGGAGCCAGAGGAAGTGGGTGAGATACTAAATGAGTGCTTCACATCGGTGTTCACCGAGGAGAAGGACATGGAGAACAGTGAGATCAGGGAGGGTTATGCTGATATTCTAGGGCATGTCGATATCAAGGAGGTGGTGGTTTTGGGTCTCTTGAAGAACATTAAGGTGGTTAAGTCCCGGGGCCTGATGGGGTCCATGCCAGGTTATTCAGGGAGGCAAGAGAGGAGATTGCTGGGACCTCGACAGAGATTTTTGTATCCTCCTTAGCCACAGGAGAGGTCCCAGAGGTCTGGAGAACAGACAGTGTTGTTCCTCTGTTCAAGAATGGCAACAGGGACAAACCAGGAAATTGTAGGCTGATGAGTCTTACATCAGTGGTAGGGAAATCGTTGGAGAAGGTTCTCAGGGATAGGATCTGCTCACATCTGGAAACGCATAGATTTATTAGGGACAGTCAGTATGGCTTTGTGCAGGCAGATCTTGTCTTACAAACGTGATTGAGTTTCTTGAGGAGGTGATGAAGATGATTGATGAGGGCAGGGCAGTGGATATTGTATACATGGACTTTAGTAAAGCTTTTAACAAGGTCCCTCATGGTCAACTGATCCAGAAGGCACATGGGATCCAAAATTGGTGGATTGGATTCAAAATTGGATTGGTCATGGAAGACAGAGGGGCGTAGTGGAGGGGTGTTATTCTGACTGGGGGTCCGTGACCAGTGGTGTTCCGCAGGGATCAGTGCTGGGACCTCTGTTGTTTGTGATGCATATCAATGATTTGGATAAAAACGTAGCTGGGCTGATTGATAAGTTTGTTGATGACACAAAAATTGGTGGAGCTGTGGAAAGTGAGGAAGGTTGTCAAAGGATTCAGCAGGATGTGGACCAGTTGGAAATGTGGGCGGAGAAATGGCAGCTGGAGTTTAATCCAGACAAATGTGAGGTGTTCCACTTTGGGAGGTCAAATGCAAGTGGAAGGTGTACAGAAATGGCAGGATCTTGAAGTACAAATCCATAGCCCCCAAAAAGTGGCAACTCAAGTAGAAAGGCTGGTGAAGAAGGCATACAAAATGCTTGTCTTCATTGGTTGGGGAGATGAGTATAAAATTCAGGAAGTCATGTTGCAGCTGTATAGAACATAATATAGCTGTATAATACAGGCTACCTTTGGAGTACTGTGTGCAGTTCTGGTCGCCCCATTACAGGAAGGATCTGGGGGCTTTGCAGAGGGTGCAGAAGAGGTTCACCAGGATGTTGCTTGAATTAGAGAGTATAAGGAGCTATAAGGAGAGGTTGGACAAACTTGGGTTGTTTTTTCTGGTGCGTTGGAGGGAAGGGAGGCTGAAGGGAGACCTGACAAAGGTTATAAGATTATGAGAGGCGTAGACAAAGTCTTTCTCCCTGGGTGGAAATGTCAAATACTTTAAGGTGACAGGGAGAAAAGTTTAAAGTAGATTTGAGGCATTAGGCCCTCTCCTAACTTTATATACCTCAATCATGTTACCTCTCAGCTTCCTTTGTGTAAACAGACCCAGCCTATCCAATCTCTCCTGATAACGCAAGCCCTCCAGTTTTGGAAAGTTACAACCAACGTATCCAATTCAATGGTTGTCTGTTTTAGAACTCTGAGGTGCTTCAGTTACCAATTTATCCATTTCCAGGTCAGCCAGGGTGGTTTTTGCAGTGACAAGTTTGTTGTACGAGGGGAGATGGGTCAGTCTGGGTCTACACTGCAGAGTTTAGAAGAATGAGAAGTGATTTCACCGATGCTGTAGCTTCCCCTGGCTGAGATGCGTTGTGCCAAAGGACATGTCTCCGTGCTATGAGACATCTAGGATCAGTGTCACCAAATAATGATTCTGGATTGAGATGAGAAAACATTTTTTCATCTGATAATGAATCTTTGGAATAAATATTTGAAAGTAAAATCAAGGAATTGAGGGTCATGGGGAACTGGCAGGGAAAGTCATTGAGGCCAGCGTAGATCAGCCATGGACATATTGAATGGTGGGATAGGCTTGAGGGGCGGAATGGCCTACTCCTCATACATTCTTGTGCTCTGATTGAAAGCGGCTTCATCCTCTCCTCCACCCCAGGCCTTCTCCATCATGGCTCTTCACCTGTGGAAACCCTCACCCCAGATCCTCCCCTCCCTTGGTGCAAACCTCCCCACCCCTTGCTCACCAGACCCCACAGGCTCCCGGTTACAGCCGCTCCTGCAAGTGTCGAATTAAAGTCGGCAGACACCACTGAGACGGCATCTCCTTTAAGGCGAGCTTGCCTTAAGAGGCGCAACTTCCGCTGCGGCTGCGGCTCCATGATGGCGGTATCTCCTGGGTTCAATCCTGAGCTCCATGGAGAAGCCGCCGACCGTCGGCGACCAGGAGACCGCCGCAAGGCGCGAGGTACCGGGCGGGGCACCGGGCGGGCACCGCGCTCCCCCGCCGCCCGCGGGCTGACGCGAGAACCGAACGGCCGCTGGTCGTGAGTCCCGCCCTCTCCGCCCGCTGTGATTGGTCATGGTGGGCGGGACTAGAGCCTAATTGGCGCGCTGATTGGATGAACGGGCTGCTAATCCGGTCTTCCCTATTTGACGATTGTTTCAGCTGGATGTCAACACCGCACCGAGGGGGCGGGGACATAGATTGATTTGTCAATTCGGCTGTCAATCAGTCACGCAGCCAGTCAGTGGTGGCTGGGTCCTGGGTTGGAGCCTCCCTGTGGCCTGGCAAGGAACGGCAGGAGTCAGGCCCTTCGGCCCCACCCCGTTCCATGCTACCCATCCACACTGATCCCATTTCCCAGCCCTCGGCCCGTCCCTTCTCTGCCTCCAACCCCCTCCCTTAGCAGTACATTCCAGAGTCCAACCCCCTCAGATGCCCCCAAACCTCCCAGTCCGCACCCTAGACCCACGCCCTCCGGTTTTAGACGCCTCTGCCATGGGGAAAAGGTTTCCTACCATCCACCTCTGTCAGGTGCTCCCTCAGCCTGCTCTGCTCCAAGAAAACACTCTCACCCTATCGTCTGGGTCCCAGGCAATGTCCTGGTGAATCCCCCCTGCCCCTCTCCTGTGTAGTCCATCCTTACTGTGGTAAGGCCACCAGAACTGTACCTACAAACATCTGCTGGAGCTTAGCAGCGTCTGTGGCAGGAAAGGAATTGTCCACTCTCAGTCCTGATGCAGGGTTTCGACCCCAAATGTCAACAGTTTCTCTCCTCCCACAGATGCTGCTCGACTCGCTGAGTTCCTCCAGCAGATTGTTTGTTGGACCAGAACTGTACGCAGTACTCCAGCTGTGGCCCAACCAACTGCAGTCAGGACTCTGGCAACATTTAACTAGTATTTGGGCAGGAACTTGAATCGCTATATCATAACAGCCTGCAGACCAAGTGGCTGGTCGGTGGGATTGGTATAGGCAGTACTTGGTGGTCAACATGGACTTGGTGGGCTAGAGGGCCTGTTTCTGTGCTGTGTGACTTAATGACCACCCCACTCCACCCAGCCCCACATCCCGATCCTCTTGCCTACTATTCCCAACCCGGGGCAATTCCAGAGGCACCAGAGAAAATGTTAAGGGAGTTTAGATAATCCTAGCAGGCAGAAAGGAATCTGTGGATCGGGTGCTGGCACAAAGTGATGGGCTGAAGGACCTCTGGCTCTGCTGTACACTCACTGGGATTCTACAATGAACCAGCTATTGCTCAGTGACACCCCCCCCCAAGAGCACACTCACAAGGTGAGTCAGTGAGACTGACTGACTAAAGGTGGGTTCAATGGCTGCTGTCAGCTGTTTGTGCACTCCCACTGGGGACGGGCTGGGTCACCAGCTGATGGTCCACAGTACTGCTGTAGTAGTGTTTCAGAGTGAATGGCGCGGCCCCAGGGAGTGTTGTTGAACAGAGAGACCTTAGGGTACATGTACATAGTTCCCTGAAACTGACAGCACAGGTAGACAGCGTGGGGAAGAAGGTGTACGGTATGCTTACCTTCATTGGCCGAATCACTGAGTGCAAGAGTTCGGTTGTCGTGTTAAAACTGGCCACACTTGGAGTATATTGTTCTGGTTGCCACACTGCAAGAAGGATGTGACTAAGCTGGAGAGGGTGCTGAAAAGATCCAAGTTGACGGGACTGGAGGGCTTGAATTATAAGGCGAAACTGGACAGGCTGGGGCTTTTTCACTGGAGCGAAGGAGGCTAAGGGGTGACATGATTGAGGTCTTTAACGTAATGAGAGGCATGGATAGGGTAGGTACAGAGTCTGTTTCCCACGGTAAGGGTGTCTCGAAATAAAGGCTGAGGTTTAAGGTGAGAGAGGAGGTTTAAAGGGAATCTGAGGGGTAAATGTTCACACAAAGAGTGGTTGGATGAGCTGCCAGAGAAGGAGGTGGAGGCAGGAACAGGAACAACATTTAAGAGGCACCTGGACAGGTAGTTGAATGATCAGGACATTGAGGGATATGGAGTTTTCAGTACGTGACAATAACAATACCAAGTGGGATTAGTGTAGATAGGCACGATGGTCAGCATAGACATAGTGGGCTGAAGGGCCTTTTACTGTGCTGAACAACTCCATGACTATGGGGACTCCATGAGAAGTATCTAGACGAGCACTGAATCACCAAGGCAAAGAAGGCTGTGGACCGAGTGCTGGGAAATGAGATTAGTGTAGATGGATGGCATGAACACTGTGGGCCAAAGGGCCTCTTTCAGTGCTGTATGATTCCATGAGGAAGTGCCAGTACTGTCACCAGTGAGGATGGACTTTAGTAAAGCTTTCAACAAGGTCCCTCCTGATAGGCTGATCTGGAAGATTAAAGCACAGGGGATCCATTGGATTCAAAGTTGGCCCGGCCGTGGAGGACAGAGGGCAGTGGTGGAGGGTGTTATTCTGACTGGAGCTCTGTGACCAGTGGCGTACCGCTGTGACCTCTGCTGTTTGTGATATATTCAGCGATTTGGATGAAAATGCAGGTGGGCTGATTAGTAAGTTTGCAGATGACACAAGAACTAGGGAGTTGTGGGTGGTGAGGAAGGTTGTCAAAGGATTCAGCAACATGTAGCCCAGTGGAAATGCGGGCAGGGAAGTGGCAGATGGAGTTTAATTCGGGCAAGTGTGATGTGTTGCTCTTTGGGAAGTCAAATGTTAGGGGAAAGTATATGATAGATGGCAGGCCCCTTGGGGACATTGATGTACAGAGGGATCTTGGGGTGCATAGTCTTCCAAAGCCCTCATCAGCCGGGGCATTGAGGATAAATCTTGGGAAGTCATGCTGCAGCTGTATCAAACTTCGGGTAGGCCGCATTTGGAGTGTTGTGTGCGTTTCTGGTCGCCGCATTACAGGAAGGGTGTGGAGGCTTTGAAGAGGGTGCAGAAGAGGTTCACCAGGATGTTGCCTGGAGTAGAGGGTATTAGTTGTAAGGAGCAGTTGGACAAACTTGGGTTGTTCTCTCTGGAGCAGCGGAGGCTGAGGGGAGACCTGATAGAGGTTTATAAATTATGAGAGGCATAGACAGTGTGGACAATTGGGTATCTTTTTCCCAGGGTAGAAATGTCAAATACTAGAGGGCGATTGCTTTCTCAGAGGGAAAAAGTTTAAAGGAGATGCATGAGGCAGGGTGTTTTTTACACAGTGGTGGGTACCTGGAAACACTGCCGGCGAGGTGGTGGAAGCAGATATGACAGCAAACGTTTACGAGGCATTTGGACAGACACAGGAACAGAAAGGGAGTGAGGGATAGAGGCCATATGCAGACAGGGCGCACGGTTTAAATTGGCATCATGGATGGCAGAGCCATATGGGCTTGAAGGGCCTGCTACTGTGCTGTACTATGTTCTATTGTGTGCCATATGCCCATGCAGATACTGGGGCGGGGGGGGGCAGGAGGTGTCCACAGTCCCTTGGAGATGTGGGTATGACTGGTGAACTACACTGTTCCAACAACTCTTCATGGCCTTCACTATCGAGCTGTTGACCGTGACCATGTTAAATTTGTTTTCTGCCTAGAGCAAGCAGCCAGATTAAAAAAGATGCAAGAAGAAGACAAGAAACAGAAAGCAGAATTCAGAAAGAGGGTGAGACTTTACAAGGAATTGGGGTGCTGTGTGTGTGTGTGTGTGTGTGTGTGTGTGTGTGTGTGTGTGTGTGTGTGTGTGTGTGTGTGTGAGGGTGCTGTGTGTGTGTGTGTGTGTACATATGTATTGGTATTGGTTTACTATTGTCACTTGTACCGAGGTACAGTGAAAAACTTGTCTTACAAACGGATGGTACAGGTCAATTCATTACACAGTGCAGTTACATCGAGTTAGTACAGAGTGCATTGATGTAGTACAGGTAAAAACAATAACAGTACAGAGTAAAGTGTCACAGCTACAGAGAAAGTGCAGTGCAATAAGGGTGCAAGGTCACAACAAGTTAGATCGTGAGGTCAGAGACCATCTTATTGTATAAGGGAACCATTCAATAGTCTTATCACAGTGGGGTAGAAGCTGTCCTAAGTCTGGTGGTACATGCCCTCAGGCTCCTGTATCTTCTACCTGATGGAAGAGGAGAGAAGAGAGAATGTCCCGGGTGGGTGGGGTCTTTGATTATGCTGGCTGCTTCACCAAGATAGCGAGAGGTAAAAAACAGAGTCCAAGGAGGGGAGGCTGGTGTCCGTGACGCGCTGGGCTGTGTCCACACTCTGCAGCTTCTTGGCGGTCCTGGGTGGAGCAGTTGCCGTCCCAAGCCGTGATACATCCAAAATAGGATGCTTTCTGTGGTGCATCGGTAAAAGTTGGTGAGAGTCAAAGGGGACAAACCAAATTTTTTTAGCCTCCTGAGGAGTAGAGGCGCTGTTGAGCTTTCTTGGCCGTGGCATCTACGTGATTTGACAAGGACAGGCTGTTGGTGATGTTCACTCCCAGGAACTTGAAGCTCTCAACCCTCTCGACCTCAGCACCATTGATGTAGACAGGTGCATGTACACCGCCCACTTTCCTGAAGTCAATGACCAGCTCTTTAGTTTTGTTGACATTGAGGCAAAGGTTGTTGTCATGACACCATTCCACTAAGCTCTCTATCTCCTTCCTGTACTCCGACTCACCGCTGTTTGAGATACGGCCTACAACGTGGTATCATCTGCAAACTTGTAGATGGAGTTAGAGCAGAATCTGGCCACACAGTCGTGAGTGTATAGGGAGTAGAGTAGAGGGCTGAGGAAGCAGCCTTGTGGGGCACCAGTGTTGAGAATAATCGTGCCGGAGGTATTGCTGCCTATCCTCACTGATTGCCGTCTGTTTGTTAGAAAGTCAAGCATTCTGGAAAATGTGTCCTATCATCCCGTCAGACACTCCCAGGGTCAGACACAGAGTGAAGCTCCCTCCACACCGTCCCATCACACACTCGGGGTCAGACACAGAGTGAAGCTCCGTCCACACCGTCCCATCACAGTCCTGGGGTCAGACACAGAGTGAAGCCTCTCTCAAAGATCCACTCTCTCCGGCACAGGCACATCCTTCCTTTAGTGTGGCGACCAAAACTGCATGCAGTACTCCGTGTGGCCTAACCAGTGTTTTGTAAAGTTTTAATATCCCAGCTTTTATACTCTGTGCCCAACTGATGAAGGCAAGTATACCATACACCTGCTTCACCACCTTATCTACCTGTGTTGCCACTTTCTGGAACTATGGACTTAAACCCCAAGGTCACTCTGTTCATCAACATTCCTCAGAGCCCAAACATTTACAGTATAACGCCCTACCCCTCTGTTTTGTCTTGGCAGGTTACAGCTGACCTATGGTGATGCCCTTCCAAAGAGCCACAACTAGTGCACTAAGTGGTCCTAGATCCCCTGGCCAGCCTGGGGTGGTGTGGTCCTAGATCCCCTGAGGTGGTGTGGTCCTAGATCCCCTGAGGTGGTGTGGTCCTAGATCCCCTGGGGTGGTGTGGTTCTAGCTCCCCTGGCCAGCGTACCTTCTCCAACGCGGGGACCCTCTCACACCTCTCTGACGCTGCAGCTGGAATCGTTGCTGGTGCCTGTCACGGTTTAAACTGACAACGGAAGGAATTACCTTAGCCCATGACAACTGAGGCCCGTGTAATGGCAGTGACTGAGCCTGTTGGCCCATGGGCCAGTTTTGCAGCCTCAGAAACGTATGGGAAGGTTGTACTTTGTTCTGAGAACTGAAAGCTCAGTATCCCTGCCCTGGATAAGGAACTCTGCATGGGCCAGACCTTCCTGCCCATCATATCCCCAAAGGGGTTATTTCATTCCCGGAAAGGTCCTCCATCACACCCTCTCCCCTAGCCCTAAGTTTTGGTGGAGGCAAGGTCAGGGACCAATCTGGTTTCCCAGGGGCTTTTCCTTCTGTCCCCAGTATTGGAGAGGATAGATTTGCTGGGGATGTCGGACCACCCCACCCTGGGGGAATCTAGGACCACCCCACCCCGAGGGATGTAGGACCACCCCACCCAGGCTGGCCAGGGGACCTATGAATGTGCAACTGCCTACCCCTCCAGGGTTATGTCTGTGCCTGAGTGTCCCTGGACAGGGAGCACACTATGGTCCACTGTTTGTTCCAGGCCTCCCAGAACAGGAGCTAGAGTGCAGCCCAGCCGCAGAGCACATTGGTTTAATCTGTCTGTTGTTGCCTTCAACACAACCTTCACACACGGAAAATGGGCATAAGGACCTTGAAACAAAGGGACTGGGTACAGAGCAAAGCTCCCTGTACGATGCTATGTTTGATCTACTCCAACAGATGGAGAAACTGATCTCGGATTTTATCCAGAGCAGTACGCAGAAGAGGAAGAAGTTTGATCCATGAACAAGCTGGAGAGAAGCATCCTGTAAGTGTGGTCTGTGAGCTGGAATCCCTGGGGATGGGGCACGTCCCTCAACACCTCCTTCGTCTGCTACACAGCTCCGTCACTGTAACTGTGCCTGGGCCCCAACTCTGGAACTTGCTTCCTCACCCTCTCCACACCACTCTCCTGCTGTTAGGCGTTCCTTAAATCCTCTCTCTGATCCAGCCTGTATATCCTCTCAAAAATATCCTGGAGCAGCTTTGTGTCAGATCTTGTTTGACCATGCTCTGGTGAAGTGCCTTGGGGGCACTTTACTGCACGAAAAGGACACAATTAAAAATTATAACTAACTTGTTCCCTGATAGTGAATTAGTTGTCGGTGCTCCCTTACACTGCCTGCTTCCCCTCTCTACCCCCTGTGCTCCCCTCATCTTCCTCTCCAGATTAGACCTGTCTTCATTGTCTCTTCCCAGTGCTCCCCCCCCCTCCGTCTCCCTCTCCCTCTCCCTCTCCCTCAGCCCCCAGTCCCTCTGCCCCTCCCTTGGCTCCTTCTGTCCTCCCTCTGTCCCCCCCTCCCTCTCTCTCAGCCCCCACCCCCTCTCCCCTCCCTTGGCCCCCTCTGTCTCCCTCAGCCCACCCCTTTCCCCTGTGCCCTACACTCCCTACAAATCCCAGTTCCTTCTTCCCCTCCTACCCCTGTGTCTCTTCCCCCCCCAACTCTCCCTCTGCACTAACATCTACCCCTGTCCTCGGCTGAGCTGCCCCTCACTGACCCTGTGTCTGTTCCCCTGTGTCCAGGCACGACGTGGTTGAGGTGGCAGGGCTGACCTCGTTCTCATTTGGAGAAGATGATGAGAGTAGATACGTGATGATCTTCAAGAAGGTGAGAGGGGTGGGGTGGCTGGGGGAGATGGGAGCAAGCTGTTGGGGGTAACGGCTACGATGGGGGGCACAGGTGGGGTAAGAGCAGGGTCGGGGTGTTTAGGGTGCGTGAGAAGATTGGGGTCAGTGGCTGTGGGACCCATCCATGGTCTTGCCCCCTGCTTTATTCTTTCTCTCATCCCAACAAGTGTGAGGTGATCAAACGGGGTGGGGACATAAATGGTAGGGTGCTGAGGAGTGTTGATGGGGTCCAAGACCATCGCTCCCTGGAAGTGGCCACCCAGTAGATAGGTGGTGAAGAGGAAATGTGGCATGTTTGCCTTGTAGGTTGGGGCATTGAGTATAAAGTTGGGACATTATGTTGCAACTTTACAAAACACTGGTTAGGCCACACTTGGAGTACTGTGTGCAGTTCTGGTCGACACGCCGTAGGAAGGATGTGGTTGTGCTGGAGAGAGTGCGGGGAGATTCACCAGGATGCTTTCATGGACCGTTCAGAAATCTGATGCGGTGGGGAAGGAGCTGTTCACTGAGTGTGGGTCTTCAGGCTCCTGTACCTCCTCCCCGATGGTAGTAACGAGAAGAGGGCATGTCCCGGATGGTGAGGGTCCTTAGTGATGGATGCTGCCTTCTTGAGACACCTCCTCTTGAAGATGTCCTCAATGGTGGGGAGGGTTTTGCCCGTGATGGAGCTGGCTGAGTCTACACTGCTCTGCAGAGTGTTTGATAGCTGGAACTCGCTGCCAGAGGAAAATAGGATTGGTGTAGGTTGGAAAACTGTCAGCATGATCGTGGTGGGCCGAAGGGCCTGTTTACCTGCTTTACAATTCTCTGACTCTTTCCCTCCCCACCCCCCCACTCTCCCTCCCTCTCTTCCCCCCCCACTAGGAGTTTGCTCCATCAGATGAAGAGTTGGAGGCATATCGCAGCGGAGAGGAGTGGGACCCTCAGAGAGCTGAGGAGAGGAAGCGCAGCAAGGTAGTGTTGCCTAGGAGCTGAGGTGAGGGGTCCCACTGCCCACCCTGCCCCTCGTTGCCCATGGTTCTCAAACGAAGCATTTCCACAGTGCAGTTAACTTCATCCCTTGAACCTGTTGCTGTTAATAACTGATGAGATAAGATGTCTTTATTAGTCACATGTACATTGAACACACAGTGAAATGCATCTTTTGCGCTGAGTGTTTCTGGGGGCAGTCCGCAAGTGTTGCCGACATTTCCGGCGCCAACATAGCATGCCCACAACTTCCTAACCTGTACATCTTTGGAATGTGGGAGGAAACCGGAGCACCTGGAGGAAACCCACACAGACACGGGGAGAACATACAAACTCCTTACAGACAGTGGCTGGAATTGAACCTGGGTCGCTGGCACTGTATAGCATCACGCTAACCGCTACACCACCGTGCCTGGTTTAGCTGGAACCAACTGTGTGGGGAAATCCCTCTGCTCTCTCCAAGGGGCTCGTCTTGTCCCTCCTACCTGCTCTCCAATGGAGACTTGTTCTGCCTTACCATCTTCCCTCTGTAACCACGGTCTGGGTAGGAACTGTCCAGTTACCCTGGTCTCTCTGGACTTTGGGGGTGAGGGGGGGCGATGTCTCTCTCCCCAGCCATTTAAACATCACCCCCTCCCACTGCCACTGACGAGAAGATGTGAGGGAGGGGTGGAGTTAGGGGCTTGTTCCAGCCACTCATGACTCTGTTTTCTCTCCTCCAGGAGTTGGCGCAGAAGGAGGCCGAGGAAGCTGCAAAGCACGGGCCCATGCAGGAACCCTGCCCCAACACCAACTATAAACAGAAATACAGCCATTTAATCGGCACTGTGGCAGCCAAAGAGGGGGCTCACACCCTGCAAGCAAACAAGGCGTACGGTTGTGGTACGTGAGAGGGCACACTGGCACGGCTTCACACTGCGCGGAGAACTGTATCCTGACACTGACACATTGGAGCCTCACTTTCCAGGTGTTGACCTGTGCAGCGGGCAGTGCTGCTGCCTCACAGCTCCAGAGACCCGGGTTCAATCCCGGCCTCGGATGCTGTCTGTGTGGAGTTTGCACATTCTCCCTGTGACCGTGTGGGTTTCCCCCAGGTGCTTCCGTTTTCCTCCCACATCCCAAAGACGTGTGGGTCGACGGGTTAATTGTCTGCTGTAAATTGCCCCCAGTGTGTGGGTGAGGGGTGGAATCTGGGGGAGTCGATGGGAGGGTGGGGAGAATAAAATTAGTGCAGGATTGGTGTAAATGGGATCCTGACGGCTGGTGTGGAGTCGATGGGCTGAAGGGCCTGTTCCATGCTGTGTGACTCAGTGACCATGTCATTCTCTGCACATCCCATGATTACATTCAGGCAGTGTTTCACTCCGAGCATCTGGTCTACATTCCCCTCCATTCCTCCAAGATCACCACTCCGTCAGTTTGGTGATGTGCCTTCAGCTGCCAAGGTGCTAAGCTCTGTAAGGTCCCTCCCCAAACCTCGGTCCTGGAGCAGAGCTTGTGGGTTTAGTTCCCACTGGAGCCGGATGTAGTGCGGTGCTGGTCCTGGGGCAGCTCATACAGAAGGAGGTGACGGGCTGTGTTAAGCCCAGGACCTTT
Organism: Pristis pectinata; assembly: GCF_009764475.1. NCBI lineage: Eukaryota > Metazoa > Chordata > Chondrichthyes > Rhinopristiformes > Pristidae > Pristis > Pristis pectinata. The sequence continues at coordinate 14,141,108 of NC_067440.1, forward strand.
TTATTGTCTCAGCTCATCCACCCGAGTGACCTCACTGGGTCTGCCTTCTCCCCCGTGCCCAGCATCCAGTACTTATTGTTTCACCAAGTCACAGAAGCAGGTTACCTGGCTGCAGTCACTGCACTGCTGGTGAGAGATGGCCGTGTTTCTAGTAATGCAGCAGAGAGTGCCTGCACCTTGTTGATCCTGAATGACCTTGGGACATCCTGAAGAGGTGAAAAAACCTCGGGCAATGCAAGTGGTTGTTGATCTTACCTCTCAGTCCTGGAAGCCCGGCCCTGTCGTGTTTACAAAACTGCACCAAGGTTATTTCTGTCTCCAAGCTGGGGCTGTGAGCAGTGCTGGTTATTGTAGTGAAGGTCATCCATCCACCCTACGTCGGTGCCTGGCTGTGTGTTGGCTACCGACTTCATGCTCCTCCCAAGGTGAAACCTCCTCCCGTTCCCAGCGCAACTTCCCAGTGAATCCGATCCACAGTGTTCTCAGAGAACTGACCTGCATGTGGATAAACCACGGGCGCTGCCTCACTTCTGCTCTCCTCCCCCAGTACCCACAGCCAACAAGAGGGACACGCGGTCCATCGAAGAGGCGATGAACGAGATCAGAGCCAAGAAGAAGATGAAGGTGTCGGACGAGGGGACAGGCGGATCCAGTGGACAGTGACGGCTTCTGCCATCCTCCCCCGTCGCACAGAGCGAGTCTCCTGGCGAGGTCCCGAGGCTTGGGTCAGGGCAAGGCCCCTGTTCCTTGCTGTTAGAAGCATGCTTTGATCCCAGGGCTTTGGTTGGGGGCGGGGGGGGGGGGGGGGGGCGGGTTCCTGTGGGAAATGGGTTGACGGGGTCAGGTGGCGGGGGTGGGATATGTCAGTGAGGGCGGAGGGATTTGAGCTGGGTGGTAGATGGATGTGGGGAGGACAGTTTGGAGGGGTGGTGGAGATCCCAGGCCACAGTTTGATGATCCTGCGTGCTCTATTATCAGGACTTTTTACCTTGGCCGAGTCACTGGGGCACAGGCATCCCCATAGGTACCTGTGTAGGTGAGTGCCGCTGCGGTCCTTGTCACAGTGAGGCACCAGGCGAGCTGTAACAGGCTGCCTGCTAATTGAGCATATGCAGGGCTCTGCGTGACTGGGTCCTGACCAGAAGGAGACACTTTAGCTGCTTTGATGGGCTGACAGCTGTGGCTCTCAAATTTCTGCCTCCCTGTGCCCGGTGCTGCTGGTTCCATCGCTGCCCTGGCCTCTGCACACACTGCCCCTGCCTGTGTAACTCCACCTGCTGCAGGTTGTGCTGAGAGAGCAGAGTCCAGGGTTAGGGATGGGATGGAGGTGGAGGGTGGGTTTCATGCAAAGGCTTCCTGGGCAGGGCAAAGCCTGCTATTCCTTCCCCTGCCCCACCTCACCTGTCCTCCCCCCACCCTCCGCCTCCCCTCTCTGTGCCCTCACACCCTCTCTAGTACTTCACCCTCCCTCGGCTTCCTTTCTGTAGCTCAGGCAACGTTCTCCCTGCTGGGACACTAACATCCACCTGTTTTGCCTTGTTTATCTTTTATCTGCAATGTCTGAATGTAAATTATCTGGTGAGATGCTTGATAAAGTAGTTGCTGAAATCCTTTTATCCTTTGGCAAATAAACATACAGTTCTAACCATTCTGTCAGCTTGCAATGATCTATTACTGCTGGAACTGACCACACGGACACCCGGTAAGGCCATACTTATTGTTCCCTGATCCCAGGTGGGTGCGTGTGGTGAAGGTGTTCCCAGACTTCTGCTTGGGAGAGTTTGTCAAGTCAAGTCGAGCTTATTGTCATGTGCACAAGTACGGTAAGGTACAGGTACAGTGAAAAGCTTGCTTGCAACAGCATCACAGGCACATAGGTACAGACAACTCACAGAAATTAAACTATATGTAAAATGATACCATACAGTGGGAAAAGAAAACTCATGGTAGTGCAAGAGGTGGTCCGTAGTGCTCCGTTGCTGACGTAGGGTTAGGGCTGTGCAGGTTGGTTCAAGAACCTGGTGGCTGTAGGGAAGTAGCTGTTCCTGAACCTGGTGGTGTGGGGACTTCAGGCTTCTGTACCTGCTGCCCGATGGGAGCTGTGAGAAGCACGGCCTGGATGGTGGGGATCCTTGAGAGATGCTGCCTTTTTGAGGCAGCGCCTCCTGTAGATGCTGTCAGTGGTGGGGAGGGCTGTGACTGTGATGGACTGGGCTGTGTCCACTGCTCTCTGTGTGTTAGAATTGTGATCCTGCGACTGTAGCAGAGATGGTGTTTGGAGGAGTTATTGGGGTAGCCTGGATGATGCACTGTGCTGACAGTTTGAGGTGACTGTCAGTCAGGCAGGCTGCTTTGTCCTGGATGGTGCCAGGCATTTCCAGTGTTGGTGGAGCTGGGTTGGTGATACAAGTGGAGGCTGTCGCAGTGGTGGAGAGCACTGATAACGGGTGTGATTAATATCATGTGGACGACTTTGCAAAGGCATTTTGCAAATCGATTGGGGCGTTGAGTATAAAAGTTGATAAGTCATGTTGCAGCTACATGAAACTTTGGGCCACACGGATACTGTGTGCAGTTCTAGTTGAGTAAGGTGGGGAAGCTTTGGAGACGGTGCAGAAGAGGTACAATTACGGCACTTGGATAGGGAAGGTGTAGAGGGATTCAGACCTAATGCAGGCAAATGGGATTAGCATGGACAAGATGGGCCAAAGGGCCTCTTTCTGTGCTGTATGTGTCAGTGATTCTAACATAAGGAACAGGAGGCCATTTGGCCCCTCATACCTGCTCCACCATTCACCAGGATCAGGGCTGACCTTTTACCTCAGTGCCATTTCCCTGCCCTGTGCCTTTACTGATCCCCTCAACATCTAGAAATGTATCGATTGGTTTTGATTGAACTCGATGACCAAGTCTCCACAGGCACAGGGGTAAAGAATTCCAAAGATTCACCATTCTGGTGGAGAAATGTCTCCACATTTCAGTTCTAAATTGACATTTCTTGTAGGGAGCCTGACCCCTGATCTGAGACTCAGTCTGGGAAATATCCTGGCTTTAGCCCTGTAAAAATTTCAATTGAGGCACCAGTAGACTGGAGGGGAGCCTTTAAGGGCAGCAAAGAAAAACCTGGGAACTATAGTCGGCGTAACGTCTGTGGTAGGTAAGTTACTGGAGAGGATTCTGAGGGATAAGATGTGCGTACATCTGGAAAAATGGGTTGATTTGGGGTAGTCAGCATGGCTTCCTGCACGGGGAACATGTTGATTGAGTTTTTTGATGAGGTGACTAAGAAAGTTGATGGGGCAGGGTAGGGGGTGTGGTCTATATGGATTTCAGTAAGGCCTTTGATAAGGTTCCACAGGTAGGCTGCTCTGGAAGGTTAGATCGCATGGAATCCAGGGAGAGCTGGATAACTGGATACACGATTGGCTTGATGGTAGGAAGCAGAGGGTGACAGTGGAAGGTTGTTTCTCAGACTGGAGGCCCGTGACCAGTGGTGTTCCCCAGGGTGGGTGCCGGGCCCATTGTTGTTTGTCATCTATATCAGTGACTTGGATAAGAATGGACAAGGCGTGGTTTGCAGATGATGCTGACATATATGGTATAGTGGACAATGAGGTTATCAAAAATTACAGGGTGGGGGGGGGTGGTTCTTGATCAGCTGAATAAGTGGTCCGAGGAATGGCAAATGGAGTTTAATTCGGATAAGTGCGAGGTGTTGCATTTTGGAAAGTCAAATCCAAGTAGGACTTTCACAGTGAACGGCAGGGCCCGGGGGAGTGTTGTAGAACAGGGGGAACTTGGAGTATAGGTACGTGGTTCACTGAAAGTGGAGACAGGATGGTGAAGAAACTTTGTGACACACTGACCTTGATCAGTCAGGGCATTGAGTATAAAAGTTGGGAGGTAACGGTGCGGTTGTACAGGATGCTGGTGAGGCCGCACTGGAGTATGTGTTCAGTTTTGGTCGCCCTGCTATAGGAAAAGATATTATTAAACTGGAAAGAGTGCAGAAAAAGATTTACCAGGATGTTGCCAGGACTTGAAGAACTGCGTTATAGGGAGAGGTTGGACAGGTTGGGACTTTATTCCTTGGAGTGCAGGAGACTGAGAGGTGATCCTATAGAGGTGTATAAAAAAAATCATGGGGGACATGGATAGGGTGAATGCACAGTTTTTTTTCCAGAGTTGGGGTATCATGAACTAGAGGGCACAGGTTTAGGGTGAGAGGCAAGATTTAAGAGGAACTCAGGGGCAAAGGGTAGCATCTATGTGGAATGAGCTGCCAGAGGAAGTGGTTGAGGCAGGTGTCTAAAAGACACATGGACAGGTATATTGGATTGGAAAGGTTTTGAAGATTATAGGCCAAACGCTGGCAAATGGGACTAGCTTGGATGGGGCATCATGGTCAGCATGGATCAGTTGGGCTGAAGGGCCTGTTTCCATGCTGCATGACTGAGTTTCACTGAGCGCTCTCATTCTTCAAATTCCAGAGAGCACAATCTCAGTAACGTACAGCAACCCTGCAAGCCCTGGGCCTGGTGTGGTCAATCTTATATGGGGCCCAAAACTACACACTTATCAAAGGTGTAGTTTCTGTGGGGCCTGATAGAACTTCAGGCCAACCCTACCCTGCACCTAGACAGCTGACTGTCCTGGCTGCAGTGCTTTATGAGGATGGCTGAGTGAGATTGTTCAGGCTGAATATATTTAGTCAACGTCTTGGTCCAATCCAGTGGCCAGTTACATCCTTGCCAGACTCTACAAGAAGCTTGGTGACTCAGCAGGAAGTCTGTCCACTGTCTAGACACCATTTTCATGGCTGTTCTGGTTAAATTTCTGGCTGTGAAAATTACCACTGTCACCTTGCGCTGGAGAGAAGGTCATTTCAGCAATGTTCCTGGGTTGATTGACCTCTACCCAAGCAATGGCCTCGATCCCTTACCAACCACCAATTCCCACTGGCTCAACTAACCCCAGTTCCTCAGGGTCACTCAGTCAAAGGCCTGTCACCTCCCCCACATTGCCAGCTTACAGACCAACTAGAGTTCAACTCTGGAGCCAATGAAAGCAGAAAATGCTGGAAACTCAAGGTCAGAATGACAAAGGTTCATCAGCTTGAACCATTTCTCTCCCCACACACTGCCACCTCCCCAGTATTTCCTGTAGTTCTGGAGCACATCTCCAGTACCCAGCCTGTACATCAGTCCTATCATCCTTGCTGCAGCACACACCCTCAGCTCCACAAGGAAACAGATATCTGGGTTCCTGGGGATCCAGCAGCTGAGCCAGTGCTAGCCCAAAGCAGGCAACTGACAGATTTCACTCCCCTACCACCTCCCCCCCCGCCCCCCCGTCTAAGACCTGGATGTACGACACCAGGACAGACGCAGCACGCAGGTTACTGCATTTATTCGCAACGTACTACACAAGGACAGAGGCAGCGCACAGTTACTGTGTTTATTGACGAGGTACAACACCAGGACAGGTTACTGCATTTATTCACGATGTACTACACAAGGACATAGGCAGCGCACAGTTACTGTGTTTATTGACGAGGTACAACACCAGGACAGGTTACTGCATTTATTCACGATGTACAACACCAGGACAGAGGCAGGGTACGGGTTACTGTGTTTATTCATGATTGAACAGTGGGCTGGAAGCTGGGAGAGGGAGTTACAGTAATTCATGATTCTGATAGCGCCTGGCTCATCAGGAGGTCTCAGTGAGCATTAGCTGCCTGTGTTCTGCCATCTCTCCCCATCACGCTTTCTTCTCTCCCAGCGGGTGTCGGAAGTTACGCCCAGCAAACTTTGCTTGATCTCCCATCTCCTCTTCAATCCTGTAGGAAGCACAGGAGGAATTAGCTGCAGTGCTCGCTATCCCCATTCCCGACCAACCCAGGTGTGGACTCTCACACCAAACAGTTTGAAGACACTTGGACAGGTACATGGATAGGAAAAGTTTACATGGATATGGGCCACTGGGCCTGTTTCTGTGCTGTGTAACTGACCCACAGCAGGGAGATAATTAACTCAGGCACTGAGGCAACACCTCACACTTACCATGTACAGCTTGAGGTTGTATACAAACAGATGGGAGGCAGGGTAAGGGTGATCAGGAAGCAGGCACGACAGCAGGGGTACTCTCTACCCCCCGCCACCACACAGAGCCAGCAAGCCCAGCCCCCCCCCCCAGGAACCCTCACTGTGTGCAAAGCTCACCTCATCAGCTGGTTGTACTTGGACAGACGCTCGGATCTGCAGGGGGCACCAGTCTTGATCTGCAGGAGAGAAAACAAGCTCGACTAACTCATCTGCATCACAGACACCTACCAGAGAACGTTCTGCTCTAGCTGATCAGAATGAATGACAAGCAGAGATCTCAGCCCCAGCCCCAAGGTCTGACTCACCTGGCCAGTGCACAGACCAACAACCAGGTCCGCAATGAAAGGATCCTCAGTCTCACCAGAGCGGTGACTCACCATCACGCCCCAACCGTTGCTCTGAGCCAGTTTGCAGCTGTGAACAGAGGAAGTTGGTTAGAATGCAGACCAGAGGGAGTGTCCAAGGCGAAGAGGCACACAGCACATGCTTGGCACTCAAACTAGGAAGATAGACAGTGGGTGGGGCCACTGCCTCAACTCAAAGACCCAGGTTCGATCCCAACCTCCAGTGCTGTCTGTGTGGAGTTTGCACGTTCTCCCAGTGACCACATGGGTTTCCCCTGATGCTCTGGTTTCCTCTCAAAGACCTGCAGGTCGGGAGGCTAACTTACTGCTGAAAATTGTCTCATTGTGGGGTAGAATCTGAGAAAGTTGATGGGAATGTGGGAGAATAAAACTGGATCAGTGTAACAGGTGGTTGATGGTCAAGGCAGACTTGATGGGCTGAAGGGCCTGTTTCCACAGTGTGTGACACAACAATGTCCCAGGATGTTTCACAGGAGGTGCTGGCTGGCAAATCAGAATGCAGATGTGGAGGGGGAGGGGCAGCACCACTGGGCTGTTGCCAGGGAGTTAGATCAGTGACAGAGGATGGGTAAACAGGGTGGTGGGGAGGTCAGGAACGTGTTGAGGGTTGAGTGCAGGGGTAATGTAGGTACAGGAGGGATTCCAGTGATAGCTGGAGGCAGGGTCAGAGTTGGCCAACCTGACGGAAACACAGCCCCAGCTGTGGACTGTGTCACATCTGCAGCAAACCCAGAAGGTCAGACACCAGCTACGTTTCACAGTTGCTGAGGAGACAGAAGGGACCAGCCCATGCCAGGGTTCAGAGGTGCTGGCATGGACACGATGGGTGAATGGCCTCCATGCTGACCCATTCCCCTGCTGCCCCCAGCCCTGCAGCAACTGCATTTCTATATTTAACCTGCACTCTCTCCTTTCAGCTGACTGCAAATAGCTGCAGAAAGGTCAGCGTTCTCCAGGTCAGTCCTCCAAATGGTCGTGACATTTGCAGTTGGTACCTCTTAACCCTAGTTCCACTTTCCGTCGCTGGGTTTCTGCAGCCCTGCGACGATTTCATTGATAACAGCACAGAAGGGGGCAGGCAATTCAGCCCACTGAGCCTCTGCTAGCTCCCACTCCCACTGCTTACTCCAGCAGTTAATTCCTTTCAAGATATGCCATGCTCACAAGATCTCAGACTGGATTTTGTGCCCATTTCCTGGAACCCCCAACCCCCATGCCACTCACGCCTGGATGGACTCAGTGACTGTGCCGATCTGGTTCACTTTCAGCAGGAGGCAGTTGCAAGCCTTCTTATCCACGGCTGTCTGGATGCGCTTGGGGTTTGTTACAGTGAGATCATCCCCAACAATCTGGATCTTAGTAGCTGCAGTGAACTTGCTCCAATTCTCCCAGTCATCCTGATCGAAGGGATCCTCGATGGACACCACTGGAAGGGGGGAGGGTGGGGGGGATTGGTGAAAAGAGTGAGAGTGAGAGTGAGGAAGCACAGATTCCGAGCCCCGACTACATTCCAATTGCCCCTGCCACAGGCTCTCCCCATCACCCCATTACCTGGGTAATTTTGGATGAAGCTCTTGTACAGCTCTCCCAGCTTATCACCAGAAATGTAGCGGCTGGGGTCATCCGGAGACTTGAAGTCCAGGTCGTATTGTCCCTTGCGGTGGAACTCAGATGCTGCCACATCCATTCCAATGACGATCTTGTCGGAATAGCCTGCCTTCTCAATGGCTGATTTCAGCAGCTCCAGAGCTGGGGAACAAGGCAGATGGGCTTAAACCTGACCACCCCAATGCCCTGAACTTGCCCTCCCCCCCACCACACACACACGAGGCACTCTCTCTCCTCCCAACAGTCATCCCCCACCTCAGGCTGCCAAACGATTCTCCATACCCCTCAGTCACAGCCATCTCTCCAAAACCCCCGCCCCATTCTGAAGGGGGCAGGAAGGCAGCTGAAGCCCACAGGGCAGCCACAGCCCTGACACCATTCAGATACTGCAGGGCCCAGCTGTAGTGCAGTACCCGAGCTATTCCCACAGCCCTGACAGATACTGCAGGGCCCAGCTGTAGTGCAGTGCCCAAGCTATTCCCACAGCCCTGGCTGGGGAATTCTCCAAAGGACACGCCATTAAGCTTTCCCTGATCTTGTTACCACTCCAATACTAAGTTGGGCCTTGACATTTGGAAGAGAAAGTCAAAGGCTGAACTCGAGCTGCTGGTAACAAAGGTCACAGTCTGCATGCCCTTCCCACACTCTCACTGGCTGCCCTGGAAGTTTGGCATGCTACCAGTCGACAGCTGATTCCCCAGGTCAAGAAAGATCACCTCAGGAACCTACTCCATCTCAAAATAGAAGCTGGAATCCAGCAAGCACCGTGGTGCAGATGTTGGTTCAGTGGGTACCAGGTGGCAAATGCAACATTGGATTAGAATACAAAAGCAAGGACGTACTGCTGAAGCTTCAAGGTGTTGGTCAGACCTCATTTGGAATATTGAGAGCAGTTTTGGTCCCTGTATCTGAGGAAGGATGTACTGGCCCTGGAGAGGGTCCAGGGGAGGTTCCAAGGTATGAAAGGGTTAACGTACGAGGAGCGTTTGATGTCTCTGGGCCTGTACTCGATGAAGTTCAGGATGAGGGGGATCTCACTGAAACCTACGGGATTCTGAAAAGGCCTGGATACAGTGACGTGAAGAGGACGTTTCCATCAGCAGGAGGGTCTAGGATCAAAGGGCACAGCCTCAGAATAAAGGGACGTCCCTTGAAAACCGAGATGATGAATTTCTTCAGCCAGAGGATGGTGAATGTGGAATTTGTTGCCACAGACAGCTGGAGGCCAAGTCATTGGGTGTATTTAAATCAGAGATTGATAGGTTCTTGATTGGCAAGGGGGTTAAGGGTTACAAGGAGGTGGTGTGAGAATGGGGTTTAAAAGAAAACGGCCATGATTGAACAGTGGAGCAGACCTGAGGGGCCAAATGGCCTAATTCTGCTCCCTCCCATCTTTGGTACCAAGACCTCTGGCCCATCTGCCAGTGGTGACTGGAACCATCCAAAATTGCTCAGTCTGGATCCTGCTCTCTACACCTGTTGTCAGCCAAGGACGGTGGTGGTTTTGGGGAAGGTCTCATCTGGGCTCTTGGGGAGGCCCTCCTCTCCCTCCACCCACGCTCCATACACAGCTGATGGATCTGGAGCAGAAACCCCGAAGGATGAAGGGGGTACCCTGCAACATCTCCTACCTTCGTTATTCTCCAAGATGTTGGGAGCGAAGCCGCCCTCATCCCCCACATTGGTGGCATCCTTCCCGTACTTGGCCTTGATGACGTTCTTCAGGTTGTGATAGACCTCAGCTCCGATACGCATGGCCTCTTTGAAGCTGGCAGCGCCCACGGGCAGGATCATGAACTCCTGCATGGCCAGCTTATTGCCAGCGTGGGAGCCGCCATTGATCACATTGAAAGCCTGCAAGGAGGGTTGAGGTGTTGATCAATGTATCCAGAGTAATTGCCACTTGACCCCACTCCCCAGGCCAATGTGCACACTGTAGCTCACTGCTGACACAGTTTATTGAGAACCTACCTCCTCATCCAGAACCCTTGATCTTCACCCATTTCACTCTCCTCCACCAGAAAATGGAACACAACCCCTCCCTCCCCCACCACCTCAGCCCGTCCCTGCCCTGGGACTATGCAACAAGACAATGTAGGAGCTTCACGCCACCTGGGATCTGTAGCTGCTTTCACAAGACCCTACACAGAGTGGGGGTTGGGGGAAAGGGAGGGGATGAAGTGGAGGTGTGGGGCAGTGATGGAGAGGGAAGAGCACTCACCGGGACGGGGAGAATGACATCCTTGTTGCCAGCGAGATTGGCAATGTGGCGGTACAGAGGCAGACCCTTCTCCTTTGCAGCTGCCTTACAAACAGCAAGAGACACACCAAGGATGGCGTTGGCTCCAAACTTAGCTGGGAAGAGACACAATGACCATTACCACACAGTTAACCAGCAGGGAGAACAGAGCAGGTGAGGTAGAGATGCCACACTTACATTTGTTATCAGTTCCATCCAGCTGCAGCATGAAGTTATCGATCTTCTCCTGCTCCACCACACTCAGCTTCTGTGGAGACAATGAACAGCGAGCTGTGACCAACCATGTTTCAGAGGGATTCCAGAACCTAACAACACTCCAGTCTGGTCAATGCCCAGAGGAGCATTTCTACAAGGACAGAAGTCCCATATTTAGCCTCAGCACCCATCAATTAGTGAACATCCTGGGCCAGGAAGCAGCCCTGTTCACCATCCCAACTTGGGCACCAGTGGGCACCACAGCCCCTCCCCAGCCCCAGAAGGCTCCAGTGGGCACCACAGCACTTCCTGAGCCCCAGATGGCCCCCATAGGCACCACAGCCCCTCCCCAGTCCCAGAAGGCTCCAGGACCATGTCAACTCAGTGCCTCAGTACCAGGTGCTGATGAGCTTGAGGTACTTGCCCCGTGTTTCTGCAGGGCTGGGGCCAAACAGGCTGCAGAATGGGGTGGCTTATTGATGGGGAGGCAGCTGTAGCCATTGTTGCAGAGGGTGGGGGCATTACCTGATTGATTAGCTGTGGGGCTATGGTGTCATTGATGTGCTGAACGGCTTTCAGGACCCCTGTGGAAACAAAAAGGCAGATAAATGCTGGCTGCCCAGAGGATGACCTCCAGGTCAGAGCTAGCACTGCGGGTCAGTCTATCACACAACTCACTCACATTCCCACTCGCTGCAAAGACAGTGTTCCCCTAGCAACCGGGAGGAGAGGGGTCAGGAGACAGATGGGCTCTCCGCTCACTAACAGATTAGAACCTAATCCGCTGTTCAAGACAGAATGGATGAAGCCGAGTGCAGAGCGGGCGGGGGTGGTGTGCAGGATCCCGGCTACAATCCCTAACCTTGCTGGGCAATAGAAAGACCACTGTTCCTCCACTATCCTGGACTCCAACTGACCCAGTGACAAGTCGGTGTCAAACCATCCAGAGGAACGCCCAGAGAGCGGCCTGGCCTCCCTCCCAATGACTCGACGCTGTTGTTCTGCCTCAGGAGAGGACTGCAGGGTCCCGACCCCCACACCCGCTGACTGAGTACCAAGACTAGACTGCCCAAGCCCACAGCACCCACACCATCTCCAGCTGCCGGGGGCAGACCCTTTGCCTCGATCCTCCCGCCCCCGACCCTCAGCGAGCCCCCTGCCCCTTACCTTTGCCCAGGTACCGGGACTTGTCCCCGTCGCGAAGCTCCAGCGCCTCATAGATGCCGGTGGAGGCTCCGCTGGGCACCGCCGCGCGGAAGTGGCCTGAGGGGGGAGAAACAGGGGTCAGATCATCCGGATAACGAGCTCCACCACCGGTCACCGGCCGCTCCCACCCGGGCCACCGGCCACCGGCCGCGCCGCTCACCTTTGGCCGTGTACAGGTCGACCTCGACGGTGGGGTTGCCCCTGGAGTCCAGGATCTCCCGGGCGTGGATCTTCTGGATCGACATCTTCCCTTCCTGCAACAGAAGCAGCCGTTACCGGGGGCAGGAGGTGCGGGACACTCCCAGCCCAACACCCGGGGAGAGGGGGATATAACCGGGGACCGCCGCCGCCACAGGCCGCTGCTCCCCGGCGCCGCCCCACCGGAGCAGCGCGCCCGACACTGGGCCCATCCAAGGTCAGTCGGAGCCAATGGGCCGAGCGGCCGGGGCTGCAAACACGTGGTCCCCGGGCTGGGGGGGGGGGGGGGAGGGGTGGTGAAACGGGCCCCCCCCAACCCTCACCGACCGGTCCCGGACCCCAAGACTCCAGCCGGTCCCGGACCGCAGCCCCCCCACCGGGACCCGGGACCCGGGACCCGGGACCCCGGCCCCCGGCCGCCGGCCGCACCCACCTGCCTCGCTGCCGCCGCCTCGCCGCTCGCTGACGCGACCGCTTCCTGCTCCGCCTTTTATAGCCTCCCCGCCCGCCCCGCCCACTGGCGCGTAAGGGACCGTCCACATTTTCCATCCACGCTCTCAGCACGTGGTCGGGGGCGCAGCCGGAGCCCCCTCTCCTCCTGCCGCTGAAACCCAATCCCCCCGGACTCCCGCCCTCCGCTCCCGAACCCGGCTGCACTGACCGAACGTGGCCAAGCCCCGTTCCCTTCGAGCTGACACTTGGCCTCAGCACCGCCTCCCCTTCACCATTCCACCCAAAAGCGCACTGGTCGTAACCTCTCCTTCCCCCCCCCTCCCCCACCTCTGTAACCACCCCTCCCCTCCCCCCTCCTCTCCCCTCCTCCCCTCTGTAACCACCCCTCCCCTCCTCCCTCCTCTCCCTCCGTAACCACCTCCTCCCCACTCCTCTCCCCTCCTCCCCTCTGTAACCACCCCTCCCCTCCCCCTCCGTAACCACCTCCTCCCCACTCCTCTCCCCTCCTCCCCTCTGTAACCACCCCTCCCCTCCTCCCTCCTCTCCCCTCCGTAACCACCTCCTCCCCACTCCTCTCCCCTCTGTAACCACCCCTCCCCTCCCCCCTCCGTAACCACCTCCTCCCCACTCCTCTCCCCTCCTCCCCTCTGTAACCACCCCTCCCCTCCTCCCTCCTCTCCCCTCCGTAACCACCTCCTCCCCACTCCTCTCCCCCTTCCACTCCCCTCCCCTCTGTAACCACCCCCCCTCTGTACCATCCCTCCTCACCCCTCCCCTCCTCCTCCTCACCCCTGTGTAACCACCTCCTCCCCCTCCCCTCCCCACTCCTCTTCTCCCACCCTCCTCTTCTCCCACCCTCCTCTTCTCCCACCCTCCTCTCCCCTCCCCTCCCCCCCTCCCTCCTCTCCCCTCCCCTCCTCCCTCCTCTCCCCTCCCCCCCTCCCTCTTCTCCCCTCCCCTCCTCCCTCTTCTCCCCTCCCCTCCTCCCTCTTCTCCCCTCCCCTCCTCCCTCCTCTCCCCTCCCCTCCTCCCTCCTCTCCCTCCCCTCCTCTGTAACCTCCTCCCCCTCGCTCTCCTCTCTGTAACCTGCTCCCCCGCCCCACCGGGGGGGGGGGGTGTTCCTACACCGGGGGGGGGGGTACACGGAGTGGTGCACAGGGTGTGGTGCAGGGGGGTTGGGTTCACCGGGGGGGGGGGGGGGGATTTGCACTGCGAACCGCACGGAACTTCGCGAATTCTGAGGAAAATGTGGACGGTTCCTTAATGCGGCCGCCGGCTGGACTTGTGCAAAGGTCAAGGTTCACCGGCAGCTGGTGCAGACATGCAGCGCCGCACGTAAAGCTGCAGCAATGCAGCGCCCGCTGCACACACAGGGCAGTGGCTGCACTGCTGCCCCCTTCCCCGCGACGCCCCCAACCACCCCACTCACCCTCCCCTTAACCGCCCACTCCCCTTAACCGCCCACTCCCCTTAACCGCCCACTCCCCACCCTGCAACCCCCACCTCCAACCCCACTTCATTCACCACCCCCTCCCTTCCCCCTCCCTCCACCACCCCATCCCTCCACTCCCCCTCCCCCCACCCCTCTCATCCCCCTCTCCCCCATCCCCCCTCTCCCTCCATCCCTCCTCCCCATCCCCCCACCCCTCTCCCCATCCCCCATCCCTCCACTCCCCTCCTCCTCCTCCCCCTCCCCCACCCCTCTCCCCATCCCTCATCCCCTCTCCCCCCTCATCCCCCTCTCCCCATCCCCCCTCATCCCCCTCTCCCCCATCCCCCCTCTCCCCCCACCCCTCCCTTCACCACCCCATCCCTCCACTCCCCTCCTCCCCATCCCCCTCTCCCCATATCCTCTCATCCCCATCCCCCCCTCTCCCCATCCCCCCACCCCCATCCCCCCTCCCCCTCTCCCCATCCCCTCTCCCCCCTTATCCCCTCATCCCCCTCTCCCCCCACCCCCCCCTCCCCCACCCCTCCCTTCACCACCCCATCCCCTCATCCCCCTCTCCCCATATCCCCTCATCCCCATCCCCCCCATCCCCATCCCCCCCATCTCCCCCCATCCCCCCCATCTCCCCCCATCCCCCCCATCCCCATCCCCCCCTCCCCATCCCCCCCCCTCCCCATCCCCCCCATCTCCCCCCCCTCCCCCCCCTCCCCCCCCCTCCCCCCCCCCCCTCTCAAGGAGTTTCCAAGGTCAGCGGCATTTGTCCTGGTTCCGCCGCTGGGTCCTCACGTCCGCCGGCTGCGAGGTTCCACCACAGCGGATTCCGGGACTGCGGCACGTTCAACCGCTGCAGCCGCAGGAGGGGCGGGGCGGGGGCGGGAGAGGGGAGTGAAAGAGGAGGGTGTGTAGGGGTTGTGTTCAGGGGTGGGCGGCGGGGTCTGGGGGTGGGGGGAGGTATTGTGGGGAGGGCGGTGAGCGTGGGGGGAGTGGATCCAGGGTTTGGGAATGTGGTGAGGGTGGGAGGGGAAGTGAGGGAAGGGGAGAGGGGTGGGGGAGGGGGTTTGGGGAAGTGGGGGTGGGGGAGGGGGTTTTGGGGAAGGGGAGAAGGTTGGGGAAGTGGGGGGGTGGGGGAGTGGGAGAGGGTTGGGGAAGTGAGGGGGAGGGCTGGTGAGGGTGGGGGAATTGGGGGAAGGCAGTGAGTGTAGGGGAGGGGATTGAGGGTGGGTGGAGTGTGGAGGTATTGAGAAGGAGAGGTGAGGAGGCCCATCGACAGAAGACGCTGCCTCAAGAAGATCACAGATCCTCAGCCTCCGGGCCATGCCCTCTTCTCGCAGCTCCCGTCGGGCAGGAGGTACAGAAGCCTGAAGTCCCCACACCTCCAGGTTCAGGGACAGTTGCTTCCCTTCAACCATTCAGTTTTTGAACCAACCTGCACAACCCTAACCCTACCTCAGCAACAGGACACTGCAGACCACCTCTTGCACTGCCGTGGACTCGTCTCTGATTGTGTCTGTGTTTTGCAATGAGGTCTTGTTTTAGTCTTTCTCTCTCTCTTCACTGCCTTGCGTAATTTATATATAACTTGTGTATAATTTGTACTCTGTGTTGTCTGTGATGCTGCAAGTCCGTACCTCACTGAAGGTGCACCTGACAATAAACACACTTGGCAACTCTGATAACTGGCTGACTTTATTTCTTACGATCTTGCCTGCAGGTTTGGTGAAATTTTGTCTCCACCAATGCCAGTCCAATTCACTGCTCCACTTTGTGGAATTTTATGTCCTGCGCATACTGCCAGCATGATACCCCTTTTTGAAATCTCCCCTCACTCTCCTCAGTTCCAAGGGAAACAATCTCACCCTCTCTAACCTCTCCTCACAGTTACAATTTTCCAGTCCTGCCAATATCTTTGTAAATCTCCTCTGCACTCTCTGCAGTTCAATCCTGTCTCTGGGGACAAGAAGTGTACTGTGCTTGAGCTATGATCTGAGACAGAGAGTCACCTGCACCTCATCTGGTGCATTCAGTGCTCCAAGTGTGGCCTCCTCTACATTGTTGAGACCAAACGCAGACTAAGTGACCGTTTCGCAGAACACCTGCGCTCTGTCCGTAACCGCCATCTGCATCTCCCCGTTGCCGGTCACTTCAACTCCCCCTCCCACCCCATCACTGATACGTCAGTCCTCGGCCTCCTCCACTGCCAGGAGAATTCCAAGCGCAAACTGGAGGAACAGCCCCTCATTTTCCATCTTGGAACCTTGCAGCCTAACAGCATGAACATTGAATTCTCCCACTTTAAGTAATCCCCACAAACCCCCCACCTCCCCACAACCCCCCCCCACCCACAAGCCCCCTTGATAGCCTCCCCCAACCATGCCTCTTCTTCCTAGCCTACCTCCCTTGTTTCCTTACCTTCGACCCAGTGGATCTGCTCTCCCCCCTCCCCCACACCTGCCCATCACCATCTACCTATCGCCGCCTTGTGCCCACCCCGCCTCCCCTCTTCTGTCCACCTATCACTGCTCTGCTTTTCCCTCCTATATATCGGGCTTCCCCTTTTCCCTATCCTCAGTCCTGAGGAAGGATCCTGACCCAAAACGTTGACCGCCTGCTGTTCTCCGCAGATGCTGCCTGGCCTGCTGAGTTCCTCCAGCATCAGCGTGTTTTTCATCTGGATTCCAGCATCTGCAGTCCTTTGTTTCTCGAGCTGTGACCCAACCTTGGTTGTTTACGGTTCCAGCATGACCTCCCTGCAGCTAATAAGGGAAAGCTTGGTGTGTGCCCTTCAAACCACCTTACTGACCACTCCTGTGCCCGTAGGATCTGTGGACACCTTCAATATCTGCACATATACCGTACAAAACCTTGCCTTGTGGTGTCTTCTCAAAGCCTCACATCACATTTTTCAGGATTAATTCCCATTTCTCTGCCCAGCTGTCTGACCAGCTGTGTCCTCCCACAGTCTGAAGCTTTCCTTCTCTCTGTCAACTCCTTTCTACCCCAAAGGTTGGGTCCTAATCATTCATATTTACCACAAAGGGCCCCTGAGAACTGAGCCCTGAGGAAGCCACTGGTACCAAAAACACCCATTATTTCCTGCCACTGAGCCAATCGTGGATCCAATCTGCAGCTCTCCCTTGGATTCCAGGGCTTCTACCTTGTTCACCAGCCTGCCGTTAGGAGCTTTCCTAAAACCCAACACTCTTCCCTCATTGGCCCTTCCTGTTACCACCTCAGGAATTCAATAAAGTGAGTGCTGAATCTTCTGGGCATCTTGTCAGGACTTTTATTCTCTGACTCACTTCTTTCCCAACTGTGGAACTGATCCAGTTGCTTTTCCTGTCGTGGGGCCTCCCTGAAACCTGGCACTCATCGCTGTGTGTAATACTACGGGAAGGTGTCGACAGTCAGAATGTTTTTCCCAGGGTGGAAATGTCAAATACGAGAGGACGCAGGTTTAAGGTGAGCAGGGGAGAGCTTAAAGGAGATTTATGAGGTAACACTTTACACAAAGTGGTGGGTGCCTGGAACGGGCTACCGGGGGTGGTGGTGGTGGAGGCAGATATGATAACAATGCCGAAGATGCATTTAGACAGGAACCTGCAGGGAATGGAGGGATACGGACCTTGTGCAGGCAGGTGGGGTTGGTTTAGTCTGGCATCATGGTCATTGTGGGCCGAAGGGCCTGTTCTTCGGCTGCACTGTTCCATGTTCCATGCAGTTTATAGTTTGCGTACAGCTCCATGATGTCCCGTGTCCCAGTTCACCTTGGGCTAGAAGTAAGCACCATCTTCCATGCACCTGCACAGGTGATCACCACAGCTTTATCTTTTTAATAGTTATAGTTAGCTTCCACTTTGTTAACGTGTCACGGACCAGGAGACTGCTCACACTACGTCCTAATGTTTCCAGCGATCCAACCAATTACTTTCTAATCTGCCGCTGACATCATTTGGTTCTGCAGGTTGTGTGTTGCTAAGGGATACAGTGTGCGTCTTCTGCACAGGCATGAGGCTCAGGGAGTGAGCTGGTACAATAGACTTTTGTTCTGATAATATCATTGACCTCCATCACCCTTGCAATAGTATAACACGCAACCACCCAAGTCCCTCACGTCCCGGACTGGTTCATCCCCAAACCTTGGCATCCTTTCAACTGGCTGATGCCAAAACTGGATGTGATCCTCCAGATGAGGCCTAAGCAAGGATTTGTAAAGATTCCGCGTAACTTGTCCTTGATCCTCTGTCCAGTGAAGGCAAGTATCACCAGTGCTTTCCAACAATCTCTTCAAATTGTCATCCTCAAAGACTTTCATGTGTTATATCCACTCTCTCCATTCCTGCACCCTCTTGAGACAGCACTGCATAGGTCACATATCCTCTCCTCATTTCAACTCTTCAAAATGAATCTTTTGCACTTTGTTAGCCGTCATTGACCACATGTATGGTCACTTTGTTAGCCTCCCTGACCCCTTTCTTATTTCCCATGTTTCACAGATTTTGAAATGGAGCTGTGTGTATTTAAGTCCAAGGCATGAATATACAGGTCCTCCCCAGCTCATCAGTGCCTGACAGTTGTGTACAGATCATATGCACAGATGAGTGTTAGGGAGATCAGAATCAGGTCTACTATCACTCTCTTACATGATGTGAAATGTGTTGTTCTGCGGCAGCCGTACAGTGCAAGACATAAAATTACTACAAATTACAAAAATCTATAAATTACAAAATAAATAAATAGTGCAAAAGAGGAATAATGAGGTAGTATTCGTGGACCATTCAGGAATCTGATGGCAGAGGGGAAGAAGCTGTTCCTGAATCATTAAGTGTGGGTCTTCAGGCTCCCGTACCTTCTCCCCGATAGTAGTAATGAGAAGAGAGCACGTCCTGGGTGGTAAGGGTCCTCAGTGACGGATGCCGCCTTCTTGAGGCACCACCTCTTGAAGATGTCATCAACGGTGGGGAGGGTTGTGCCCGTGATGGAACTGGCTGAGTCTACAACTCTCTGCAGCCTCTTGCGATCGTGTGCATTGGAGCCTCCGTACCAGGTTGTGATGCAACCAGTCAGAATGCTCTCCATTTGTACATCTATGTAAGAATCTTTGGTGACATACCAAATCTCCTTAAACTCCTAATGAAGTAGAACCTCTGGCGTGCCTTCTTTGTGATTGCATCAGTCTGTTGGGCCAAGGACAGATCATCAGAGATGTTGAAGTCCAGGAACTTAAGGCTGCTCACCCTTTCCACCACTGACCCCTCAATGAGGACTGGTGTGTGTTCTCCCGACTTCCCCTTCCTGAAGTCCACAATCAGTTCCTTGCTCTTCCTGACACTGAGTCCGAGGCTGTTGTTGCAACACCACTCAACCAGCTGATCTACCTCACTCCTGTACACCTCCTCACTCGTGGGATGGGTTTGACGTTTGCCTTCTGCTGCGAGACTGCAGGCATCTCCTGCCGTGGGGGAGCTCAGTTCTCGGCTGCATTTCCAACCTGCGATTGTTCTGGTTGCAGTTGTAACCTGGGGAGGACCGGTATATGGGAGAGAGAAATGCTTCTGCTCTGGGCTCCTAGGAGGCACCACTCCCTCCATTCTGGCTGCAAACATTAATAACTGCTCAAGTCAGGTCAAGACGAGTTTATTGTTGTGTGCACAAGTACGGTGAGGTACAGGTACAATGAAACACTTACTTGCAGCAGCATCACAGGCACGTAAGTACAGACAGCACACAGAACAGAAATTAGACATAAACGCACATAAGTTATATCAGAGAGTGGGAAAAAAACTGTTCAAAACAAGACCTTGGTGCAAAAACACACAATCAGAGACCATAGTAGTGCAAGAGGTGGTCAACAGTAGTGCAAGAGGCAGTCTGCAGTAGTGCGAGAGGTGCCCGTAGTAGTGCAAGAGGTGATCTGTGGTAGTGCAAGAGGCAGTCTGTAGTCAACTCTTGCACTACCATGAGCAGTCGTGGTGGTCAGTGTCTGTTGGTCGGTCAACATGAAGCAGTGATTCACCTGCACTTCTCTGAAGTGTTCGTTCACAATGAGGTCTTTGCACTAGTGAAACAAATACTTTTTAGATCATCTGCATTCAGTTGGTGGGGTGACACTGAGATTCCCGTTGCTTGTCACTTTAATTCACCATCACACATGCACTTTGTCTGTGTTTCCTCTCCTGTGCTGTTGTAACAAGGCCCGAGGCACACAGAAAACACCAGAGACTGCAGATGGGGGAATCTGAAGCAACACACAATCTGCTGGAGGAGCTCAGCGGGTCGAGCAGCATCTGTTGGGGGGAAAGGAACTGTCGACGTTTTGGGTTGAAACCCTGCATCAGGACTGGGAGTGGAGAGGGAAGATGGCCAGTATAAGGAGAAGGGGAGTGGTGAGAGAGGCTAATTCCTCGTTGACAATTCCTTCCCCCCCACAGATGCTGCTTGACCCACTGAGTTCTTCCAGCAGATTGTGTGTTGTTCGAGGAACAATCTCAGCTTCTGTCTGGGCATGCTGCAGACTGCAGGACTTGATGTTGGACAACCTCAGGTAACTGGCTTTCTCTGTCTGCATCGGGACCGGCCTTTCCTGGTGACATTGGCTCAGACTTTCCATGAGCACCACCTGACCTGTGGCTCACACATTCTCCAACGGCTCCATCTGTACTCTCCCTGACCACCTCTGACCCCTCGATCGGGCGACCTCTACAACTTGCCCCATGGTAATTCTGGCCTCAGTTAGACCGATCCATCCCTCCCCACCTCCTCCGCAACTTGCTTTCTCCCTTTTCCACTTCTGACAAAGGTTCTTTGTCCTGAAACATTAACTCGGTTTCTCTCTCCAAAGACGCTGCCTGACCTGCTGAGTGTTTTCAGCATTTTCTGTATTTATTTCAGATTTCCAGCATCTGCAGTTTTATTTGTTGATTTTGATAAATTTAAGTTTAAATCAATTTATTATTGTCACATGTACCGAGGTACAGTGAAAAACTTTGTATTGCATGCCATCTATACAGATGATTTCTTTACAACAGTGCATTGAGGTAGTACAAGGGGAAACAATAACAGAATGCAGAATAAAGTGTCACAGCTACAGAGAAAGTGCAGTGCAGGCAGACAATAAAGTGCAAGGTCATAACGAGGTAGATTGTGAGGTCAAGAGTCCATTTTATTGTACTAGGGAACCATTCAATAGTCTTATCACAGCAGGATAGAAGCGGTCCTTGAGCCTGGGGGTACGTGCTTCCAGGCTTTTGTATCTTTTGCCCAATGGGAGGGGGAGAAGAGAGAATGGCCGGGGTGGGTGGGGTCTTTGATTATGCTGGCTGCAAGAAGTGTAGAGAGAGTCCATGGAGGGGAGGGTGGTTTCTGTGATGTGCTGAGCTGTGTCCACAACTCTCTGCAGTTTCTTGCAGTTCTGGGCAGAGCAGTTGCCGTACCAAGCCGGAATGCATCCAGACGGGATGCTTTCTATGCTGCATCAACAAGAATTGATAAGCACTGTCTCCTTTCTTTCTCTTAGCCAAATTCCTATCACTGGTGTGGCTGACCTTTATTTCACTTGACCTTTATGTCTCTTGACCTTTAAACCATTTGACCTTTACACCACATGACCTTTAATATCGATGTACACAACATCAACTGCACTATCTCCATTCAGTGGACCATGACACCAAGTTGCTCTGCTCTGTGTTTGTCTCTGCACCTTCCTCACGCTGCAGCCTGAATGATCAGCAGTTGCCCTGTTTATGCATCTCCTCATTTTCAAACAGTCCTTCAGTCCAACTCTCACACCGACAGCTTGGAGCTTTGGGCCAAGTGTAGCCCCTCCTTCCCTACAAACTGGGTGACTTGTCCACTCAGCCACAGTCCTTGCAACACACACCCTAATCCAGTCTCATCCACCTCCTTTACTGTTACAGCATCCTCTTACCTAATGAAGACAAATTCCTCACTTACTACATCTGTCTCCACATTCTGAGTCAGAGACACACAGCACAGAAACAGGCCCTTTGGCCCAACTGGTCCATGCCGACCAAGATGCCTTCCTGAGCCAGTCCCATTTGACTGTGTTTGTCCCATATCCCTCTAGACCTTTCCTATCCATGTACCCGTCCAAGTGCCCTTTAAACATTATAATTGTACCCAGTTCCTCTGGCAGCTCGTTCCACACACTCACTGCCCGCTGGGTGAAAAGTTGCCCCTCAGGTCCTGTTTAAATGGTTCCCCTCTCACCTTTAACCTATCACAGACAAAGTCACCCTGCCTTTTCTATGCCTTTAGAGTATTGGGAGCACAGACAGGATGAATCGAATGGCCTCCCTCCATGCTGATCTTTTCTGCGGCTCTCCATTCCTTCATTATTCACTTTGGTTGACTGGGGGGGGGGGGGGGGGACGGGGTGACACACTGTCAGCTGCCCTTCCCTGCACACTGTGTGTCTTTGATTTACCAGAAGCCCAGACTTCAATGATCGGCCCCAGCCTTGTGGAGAAGCACCTTTGTGTATTGAATGCCTCTCTTGTGAAGCTCACCCACCACCCATTCATTTGGTGGGATTGTGCCCAGGAACATTTGTTCCAGTCCTCTGGCACAGATGCCCATCCACCACCATGCTTTGCTTCTCCAGCTGTCTCTCTTCATGCTTCACATTGTCCAGTCCCCTCTGCTGGTGTTATTGTGATCACTGATCCCCAAATTCTCCAGCAACGAGATTCCACACAAAGAGTCAAACGTCACGGAAACAGGCCTTTTGGCCCAACTAGTCCATGCCGAACAAGATGTCCGTCTAACATTGTCCCATTTGCCCGCTTTTGGCCCATATCCCACTCCAGATTCCACAACCACAACAGCACTGGTTCTTCATCTGGGCGAAGGAAGGACCAAGTAAGTTGTTGTACAAACCAAAAAATCCTTCACCTTGTTCACACAGCAGACTACTTATTATTTACGGAAATGTTGTTCCCTGTTGTAACTACAGGAGATGCTGTTCCTTGTTGTAACTACAGGAGATGCTGTTCCTTGTTGTAACTACAGGAGATGCTGTTCCCTGTTGTAACTACAGGAGATGCTGTTCCTTGTTGTAACTACAGGAGATGCTGTTCCTTGTTGTAACTACAGGAGATGCTGTTCCTTGTTGTAACTACAGGAGATGCTGTTCCCTGTTGTAACTACAGGAGATGCTGTTCCTTGTTGTAATGACAGGAGCTGTTGTTCCCTGTTATTATTCCAAAATAAACTTTATTCATCATAAAAATCAAACGATACAAAATATACAACAATAAAACAGTGCAAACCTTTACATTCGTGTACGGATTAATCATTAGTGTTACCTTTTTTTATAAGAAACCACAGCACCGATGACACTCTGTTACGCTGCTGCTGGGGATGAACCGTGACAAGGACCCTGCATCCTTCTCCACACTGTCTTCGCAAACCCACAGCCCACAAAGAGGTGGGCGACTGTCCCGTCCCCAGCGCAGTCATCCTGGGGGCAGCACGTGTTGGGGAGTGATGTTCTGACCATGCAAGAAGGATCTGATTGGGAGGGCTCTTCTCACCGCCAGCCAAGCGAGGTCTTGGTGCTTGTTGGTGAGTTCTGGCGATGAAGCATTCTGCCAGATGATCTGGACAGTCTGCTCAGGGAACCACCCCACAGTCTCCATTGAGTCCTTCTCCTGTAGTGTCTGCAGGATGTTCCATGCTGACCACTGCCTGATGGACGTGGTCAAAGGTGTTGGTCTGGAAGAACTTTTCCACGAAGGACAGGTAGTGCGGCAGCATCCAGCTGACTGGGACGCCGTGTGGCCACGGGGCCAGGCCCATCCTTCGCAATAGCTGGGACAGGTAGAACCTCAGTACGTAGTGACACTTGGTGCCCACGTACTCTGGTTCGACGCACAGCCTGATGCAGCCACAGACGAAGGTGGTCATCAAGATGAGGGTGACAGTGGGGACACTTTCTCCCCCATTGTCTAGGGTTTTGTGCATTGCAGCCCATCGGACCTGCTCCATCTTGGATCCCCAGATGAACCGGAAAACGGCGCGGGTGATTTCCAAGCCGGAGGAGCGGGGAACAGGCCACACCTGCGCCAAGTACAGCAGCCCTGAGAGCGCCTCACACCTGATGACCAGGTTCTTCCCAGTTATCGATAGGGAGCGCCGCTCCCACAGTCCCAGTTTCTGCTTCACCTTCCCAATCCACTCCCGCCAATTTTTGTTGCACGTCCCGGCCCCTCCGAACCAGATCCCCAGCACCTTCAGGTAGCCAGACCTGATGGTGAAGGGGACGTTGGATCGGTCGGGCCAGTTGCCGAAGAGCATGGCCTCGCTCTTCGTGCAGTTAACTCTGGCCCCTGATGCCTACTCAAACTGCTCACAGATGCTGATCAATCTGCGAACTGAAGAAATGACGTTGTCCATGTACAGGGAGGTTTTCACCTGGGTGCCCCCACTGCCTGGAAACTTCACCCCTTGTAACTACAGGAGTTGCTGTTCTGTGTTGTAACTACAGGAGTTGCTGTTCTGTGTTGTAACTACAGGAGTTGTTGTTCCTTGTTGTAAGTGCAGGGGTTGCTGTTGCCTGTTGTGATTAGGGAAGTTGTTGTTCCTTGTTTTTACTGCAGGGGTTGCTGTTCCCTGTTTGCAACAACAGGAGGTCTTGTTCCCTGTTGTAACTACAGGAGTTTTGTTTCTGTTCTAAGTGCAGGGGTTGCTGTTCCCTGCTATAACTACAGTGGTTGCTCTTTTGGGCACATTTGTCTCTATGGTTTTGTCCGTGTTGGAGTTAATTTTGTGTGTTCTATGCACCAACATATCTGAATGTCGTGGGAACACAGTTGTGAAATGATGGGGGAAGTGGCAATGTCTTATCTGTTGCATTTGTGGTCAATGTGGTCAAACAGAGGTCCCAAAATGGAAACCAAAAGCAGTGTGGAATAAAAGAGCTAAAAAAATCTGTGAAGAAAATGTGCCAGAGACACCAATGTGACTTAACGACAACAAATCCCCAGGACTTTCTGGGCTGAGTCCTGGTGTTTGTCAAGCTGTGTCTGTGGACATGTGACCGAGATCCAGAGGATCTTCCAAAACTCCCTAGATGGTAGAATGGTTCAGTGCGTAGCAAATATAACAGTGTGTCAGGAAAGGGAGGAGAGAGAAAAGGGGATCTACAGGCTACGTGGGTAACATGAGCGGTTGGGAAAGTTCTGTTTTCTGGTATAAAAAAACCTTGCAATGAATGTTCAGTCACCGTGGTTTCAATAGGGTAGTTGTCTGTGCTGCTTGTTCATGGCTCCTGACCTCCAGTGCTGTCTGTGTGGAGTTTGCATGTTCTCCCTGTGACCGCATGGGTTTTCCCGGGTGGTCCAGTTTCCTCCCATGTTCCAGGCGGGTGGGTTGGTGGGTTAATTGGTCACTGTAAGTTACCCCTGGTGTGTCGGTAGGTGGTAAAAGAATCAAAGGGGTGCTTGAGAGAGAATGTGGTGGGGATACTGGGACTGACGAGCTGGGAACTGGCATGCACCAGATGGGCTGAACGGTTTCCTCCATGATGTAATGAGCACAGGATATCGTATTTGACGGGTTTGTCAGGGTTCTTTGGGGAGGTTCCGTATGGAAGCAGCAGCCAGTGCCTGTGCTGTCCGAAGGGCTGGTGGGGTTTGGTGATGAATGAATGTACAGAGGGCCATAGATCTACTCACGGGTGTACACACACGCCTGTCCCGAAAGGTGCATCCCACCACACGCATGTGCACGTACATACATACACACACTTACCGTATGGTGACTCCGACCCCACACCTCACCACATAGTGACCTTTGAACCCTCACCACACGGTGACACTGACCCACACCCCCTGCCCTGGGGTCGGCTGCGGTAGGGAGGAGATGGTCACCCACCTGCCCAGAGGGTGAGGAGATGGATGCAAGTGTCTGTGTCCTGGTTCATCCCCAGCAGCTGTGTGCAGAGGACCATCTGATCTCCCCTCCCTGTCCTCAAACAACAGAAGAGTGCATCACCCCAGGG
This sequence comes from Pristis pectinata, assembly GCF_009764475.1. Lineage (NCBI taxonomy): Eukaryota > Metazoa > Chordata > Chondrichthyes > Rhinopristiformes > Pristidae > Pristis > Pristis pectinata. The sequence goes on from NC_067440.1 coordinate 14,166,969, forward strand.
GCCATGAGTGGCAGATGGTGCTGTGGTCTTAAGTTAACACTACCCAATGTAATGACCATGAATGTAAAAGCTTTGCCCTGTAACACCTATTTATCTATCTACTTATTTATTTGTTTTTTTATAATGAATAAAGTTTATTTTTGAAATATCTAGAAAACAAAATTAGAACCATGTTTGTTGATTTATCAGAGGTTTTGAGGAAATGCAGAAACAGGAAGGAACAGTTGCTGTTAACATGGACACCAGGTGGTCACTAATGATAAGGCTGCAGCACATGGAAGTGATAAGGATGTTGGTTGAACTGTCAAAATCGAAATCGCAGCTTTATCCGCCTCCACCACCATCGCCGGCAGCCCATTCCCCGCACTCACCACTCTCTGAGTAAAAAACTTACCCCTGACATCTCCTCTATATCTACTCCCCAGCACCTTAAACCTATGTCCTCTTGTGGCCACCAATTCAGCCCTGGGGAAAAGCCTCTGACTATCTACCCAATCAATACCTCTCATCATCTTATACACCTCTATCAGGTCCCCCCTCATCGCTCCAAGGAGAAAAGGCCGAGTTCTCTCAACCTGCTTTCATAAGGCATGCTCCGCATCCCAGGCAGCATCCTTGTGAATCTCCTCCGCACCCTCTCTATGGCTTCCACATCTTTCCTGTAGTGAGGCAACCAGAACTGAGCACAATACTCCAAGTGGGGTCTGACCACGGACCTATATAGCTGCAACAATACCTCACGGCTCCTAAATTCAATTCCCCGATTGATGAAGGTCAATACACCATATGCCTTCTTAACCACAGAGTCAACCTGCACAGCTGCTTTGACCGTCCTATGGATTTGGACCCCAAGATCCCAGTCAGAGCTTTCCTCTCCTGACAACACATCACCCCCAATGCCCTTGGGACAGCTGCGGTGGGGAGGAGACGGTTACCCACGTGCAGACTGTGGGTTCGCCCAGGGGGTGTGGAGACGCATGCGAGAGTCCATGTCCTGGTTCATCCCCAGCAGCTGCGTGACAGAGGGTCTCCGGGCTGTTTCCGGGGACACACCGAGACAGGCATCAAGTGCTGCTGGAGGGTCACCAACTCGGTGAAGGATGTCCTTTGGTCTGTCCGAGACCGGTTGGTGTCCCAGCACAGGGAGATGTCCGTGAGGGAATGCTGCCGACTGACACAGTCCAGCTGCAGATGTAGAGCAGTAGAGTGGGGGCTGGACTGTGCAGGTGTGGTGCGAACAGTTTAAAAAGCAAACAGCCTATACAGTGGGCAGCATCAGAGCGGTCAGCGGAGTGAGAGGCTTTGGCTCAAGGGGCTTCGGAGTAAAGGGGCCAGGAAAGGTAAGTGACTTGAGTTAAGGAAGGAGTATGAGTGCGGTTTCCTGTACTCAGTGTCTGATGTGGGAGTTCCCGGAGTCTCCCTGCCTCCAGGAAGGCTACGACTGCACCCGGTGTGTCGAGCTGCAGCTCCTGAGGGACCGTGTTAGGGAACAGGAGATGCAGGTCGATGACCTTTGTCTGGTCAGGGAGAGTGAGGAGGTAATAGAGAGGAGTTATAGGCAGGTGGTCATGCCGGGACCATCGGAATCAGGCAATTGGGTCACAGTCAGGAGGGGGAAGGGGAAGGGGAAGAGTCAGGTACCAGAGAGTACCCCTGTGGCTGTACCCTTGACAATAAGTACTCCTGCTTGAGTACTGCTGGGGGAGACAGCCAACCTGGGGGAAGCAACGGTGGCAGTGTCTCTGGCACAGAGTCCAGCCCTGTGGCTCAGATGGGTAGGGAAGGAGTGAGGAGGGCACTAGTGATGGGGGACTATAGTTAGGTGGGCAGACAAGCGATTCTGTGGACGCAGGAAAGAAACTCGGAAGGTAGTTTGCCTCCCAGGTGCCAGGGTCCGGGACGTTTCAGATTGCGTCCAAGATATCCTGAAGGGGGAGGGAGAACAGCCAGAGGTTGTGGTACATATTGGTACCAACGACATAGGTAGGGAAAGGAATGAGGTCCTGAAAAAAGACTATACAGAATTAGGAAGGAAGTTGAGAAGCAGGACCTCAAAAGTAATAATTTCCGGATTACTGCCTGTGCTAAGTGACAGTGGGTATAGGAACAGAATGAGGAGGAGGTTAAATGCGTGGTTGAGGGATTGGAGTAAGGAGCAGGGATTCAGTTTTCTGGATCATTGGGGCCTCTTTTGGGGCAGGTATGACCTGTTCAAAGAGGACGGGTTGCACTTGAATCCTAGGGGAACTAACATACTGGCGGGGAGGTTTGCTAAGGCTACTGGGGAGAGTTTAAACTAGAATTGTTGGGGGGTGGGATCCGTACTGGAGAAACTGGGGAAGAGGTGTTTGGCTCTCAAATAGAGGAGGCTAGGAGTAAGTACCATAGGCAGGTGATAGAGAAGGGATGTGTTCAGACAGGCTTGAGATGTGTCTATTTTAACGCAAGGAGTATTGTGAACAAGGCGGATGAGCTTAGAGCTTGGATCGATACTTGGAGCTATGATGTGGTGGCCATTATGGAGACTTGGATGGCTCCGGGGCTGGAATGGTTGATTCAAGTGCTGGGTTTTAGATGTTTCAGGAAGGACATGCCATGTGGTTTGGTCTGTTTGCTCAGGGAACCACCCCAGAGTCTCCACAGTGTCCCTGTCCTGCAGTGTCTGCAGGATGTTCCGTGCTGAGCACTGCCTGATGGACCTGTGGTCAAGGGTGTTTACATGGAAGAGCTCTTCCACGAGATGAGGATCAGTGTGGAGTTTATCAATAAGGAGGGGTAACAAAGCATCAGGTGCACATATCTGGCCCGCCGGCATTGTCCAGACATGCGTCACAGGGTGAAGGCAGCTACTGTGCTGCCGCCACAATTGAACCTCAGCATCAGGGGCATCCCCCTGAAGTTTCAAAATGTTGGAGATGTCTGGACTTTGAGGGGTATCACGCAATAATAAGGCACATGTTTCTGTGCTAACCTCCCACTCATGTCCTGCTGCTGCAGCCTTTGCCGCTGTATCAGCTTTGGCATTACCTTTGGAAATGGGAGTGTCATCATCCCTATGTGCGGCACACTTAATTACGGCCAACGCAGAGGGCAACTGAATTGCCTGCCGTAAGTTCTCTATATAAGGTGCATTGGAGATGGGTTGGCCTGTGGAGGTGAGAAAGCCCCTTAGGAGTAGTGGGAGGGGGAGCCTGCACTATAGAGGTCATTCTATCAGGCGTTAGCATCCTACCCTTGGCAGTAATCAGGACCCCAAGGAACTTAACCTGGGACTTAACCCGTGTGACCTTGGTTAGCGGGACAACATAGGCATGTGAGTGGAGGGCATTCAATAAACAGTTAGTGTCTTTAGTATTGCTCTCCTGGGTGTTACTAGCCAGCAACAAATCACCTATGTACTGTATGAGTGCAGACTGCTCTGGAAAATGAATATCATGCAGTTGGCTGCAGAGGGTCTGTGAAAATATAGTGGGGGAGTGGATGAATCCCTGGGGCAGGAGGGTCCAGGTATACTGTCTATCCTCAAAGGTGAAGGCAAAAAGGTACTGCGAGTTCTCGTGCAAAGGAATTGAAAAGAAGGCATGTTGTAAATCGATAATAGTGAACCATTTGGCTGATGCTGGAATTAAACTGAGAATTGTTGCAGGGTTAGGCACCACAGCATGAAGTGCGGCCGCAATGGCGTTAATAGCCTGTAGATCCTGAACAAGGCGCCACTCAGGGCATCCTGGCTTCGGGACTGCTAAGGTTGGAGTATTGCAGGGAGACTGACAGGGGACTAAAACGCCTTGTTGGAGAACCGATGCAAGAAGGGGGCGTAACCCCCATACTGCCTCGGTCTTAGAGGCATAGTGATGTACCTTCTAATTCACGTCTCAGGGCTCACAATCTTTTACTCTCCTAACCTTTCCTTATACCTTATACACATTCTCATTACCCCCAATCCCATATTCACACCACTAAAGGGGCTTCCTCGCCTGACCCTGCCCCTCCCTCTCCAGTGGCAGAAAAACGCTAAACTGTAGTCCTTCCCCACCGAGCCCTTGCATTGACTGCACCCAGCTTCAGCGCATCCCTCAGCATGGACTCCTGCAGTTGGGACTGTACAGTCGGCAGCGTTCCCTCACGGACATCTCGCGGTGCTGGGAGACCAACAGGTTTCGGGCAGACCAAAGGGCGTGTTTCACTGAGGTGATGACCTTCCAGCAGCAGTTGATGTCCCGTCTGTGTGTGTCCCTGGGAACAGCCCGTAGATCAGAGAATCCTCCGTTACGCAGCTGCTGGGGATGAACCGTGACAAGGACCCCTGCATCTTTCTCCACACCCTCCTCGCAAACCCACAGCCCGCAAAGAGGTGGGCGACCGTCTCATCCCCAGTGCAGTCATCTTGCAAGTCTGCCTGGAGTTGGCACAATTCCCTCAGACTCTGTGGGGTCACTGTATGGTGAAGGTGTGGGGTCAGGGGTCACTGTATGGTGAGGGTTTGGAGTCAGCGGTCACTGAATGGTTTGGGTTAAGGTTCACCGTAGGGTGAGTTGTGGGGTCAGGGGTCACTGTACAGTGAGGGTGTTTGTGTCCAGAAGCAGGCTCCCCTTTTTGGAAGGGATGTGAGGTTTTGCTCCTCACCTGCGCACTGACCTCTGTGGTTATGGTTAAAGGTTACCTGGTTACTGGGCTCTGCCTCAGCCTTTAGTCTGCAGGGGACGAGGTTGTGACCTTCTCCATTTACTGGCATCGATAGTGGGAGGGGGAGCTGTTAACGCTGCAGTTAGACAGCGCTGGCGTTCAGAGTGACCCCACATTTCCATGAGGTAGGCGTCCTCTGCCTCGACTTGTAACACTTCTGTCAACAGTGTGCTCCACCTCCCGCATTTGTGATGAATTTTACAGATTCTACCAAGAGAAATCAGATACGGTTTGGTGAAACTTTCAGCTCACTGTAGCCCCACCCTGCATTTGCTGCACTATAAGGAGACAGATATATCTCGCCACACATCTTCCTCACTGCAGGGTCAAGATGTCCATCAACTATCGGGTTACCGTCAACACCGGGGACGTGCTCTCTGCGGGCACAATCGATAAAATCTCTGTGTCCTTGGTGGGGTCACTGGGGGTCTCGGATATTGTTCGGATCTGGAGCCTGACTCCGTTTGTGCAAGGGGTGGTGAGTATTTCTTTTATTTCAAAAATAAACCATGCGTAATGAAACTATACCAAGGGAGAGGAAAGTGCTCTGGCGAGTGGTGGTGGGTCTGTACGGTCAGTGCTGCTGGTGCTGTACACAGTAGGGGAGTACATCCTCCTCTGTACACAGCACCATTGCTCCTGGGGTTCGAGGGCTTTCCCCACCAGACAGCCCCACAAAGACTGTACGGTGAGGGTGTGGGTCAGGGGTCAGATACGGTGAGGATTCGGGGGCAGCATACGGTGAGAGTTCAGGGGCCAGCGTATGGTGAGGGTGTGGGTCAGGGGTCAGCATATGGGGTCTGGGGTTATGTATGGTGGCATTCTGGATCAGGGGTTAGCGTCTAGTGAGGATTCATGGGTCAGTGTACAGTGAGGGTTCAGAGGTCTGGGCTCCCAATTTGTACAAGCGATATGTTGTGGCCAGAAATCTAACTCTGACCCTGTGTTTGACGTTTTCTGCATAGGGCAAGAGCCTGTACATGAAAACAAAGTCTGACCTTGGGGACATTCTGCTGGTGAGGCTGTACAAACAGAAGCACACCCTGCTCCCAGAAGACAGCTGGTACTGTGGGCACATCACCGTAGAAGCCCCAAACAACCGCGTCTACTATTTCCCCTGCTATGCCTGGCTGAGTGATTCTGACTCCCTCGAGGTTATCGAAGGAACCGGTATGATTCGGGCATTTATATTCTGTGCAATATTGACAGGATGGTGCAGTTTTGTTTCCACTTTGTTCTCGCACATTACAGATTTCACAGTCCGATTTAGTGCTGCAGATATTTACTCACAATTAACCAAAAACACGCAGTAAAACCCACCAACTTTTATCCTCATCTCCAGACTTCTGTAACAGTTGCACACTGGGCATGTGGGTTGTGGTGAGTATGGAAGCAGAGAATCTCAGTGAGCCTCAGCAACAGGGCAGACAGTGAACAGTGTGGCACAGGTCAGAGAGCCCGCAGCAGAGGGACAGATGCAGCCAAACATCCTGACCTTCCAGCAGTTGACCCGTCGCCTCCTGTGCCTGGGCCATACTGTGTGCTGATTGCTGACAGATTGGGAAATGTTGATGTTTACTGGCACAGTAGTGCAGCGGTCAGTGTAACGCTATTACAGCGCCAGCGCCCCGGGTTCAATCCCGGCCGCTGTCTGTAAGGAGTTTGTACATTCTCCCCGTGTCTGCGTGGGTTTCCTCCGGGTGCTCCGGTTTCCTCCCACATTCCAAAGACGTACGGGTTAGGAAGTTGTGGACATGCTATGTTGGCGCCAGAAACGTGGCGACACTTGCGGGCTGCCCCCAGCAGACTACACAAAAGATGCATTTCACTGTGTGTTTCGATGTACATGTGACTAATAAATAAATCTTATCTGAGCCACAAGGAAGATGGTACATTGGCCTTTATTGCGGGAGGATTTCAGGAGTGCAGATATATTCCCAGAATGACACAGGGACTCGCCTTCTAACCTGACAAAGGGGTATATCTGCTGCTGGGTGAGGATTTACCCGATTGGTCATCGGACTGTCAGATGAGGAGGGACTGAGCCCCGTTGTAAGAGTTCAGTTACCCTCTACAACTGCACTGATCATGTCCTGATAAATGGTCCCGACCCGAAGCGTCGACTGTCCATTTCCCTCCACGGACGCTGCCCGGCCCGCTGAGTCCCCCGGCGTTCTGTGTGTTGCTCCTGTGCGACCCAAGTCCCTCCGTTCCACAGTTTGTTTCATGCACAGAAGCCGATTCAAAGATCAACAAATCATGCAGTGCGGTGGGGCAGAGCGGGGGTCGGGGCGGGTCGGGATGGGGTCGGGGCGGAGCGGGGAGGGGCGGTCGGGGGGCGAGGGCGTTCGGGCATCTTCTGGTCGGTTTGCTCCTGGTCCTGTCCAGAGCGGCCATTCACAGGTCCGGGCGGCGGGCAGTCGAGGGCTCTGCCCGAGCCGACTGCTTGCCCCTCTTCTGGGGTTATGTCCGTGCCCCCGTGTCCCTGGGGAAGGAACACGCGGTGTCCACGGGTACATCGGGGGATTTGCGGGACCCGTGGGTGCCAGTGTGTTCTGGATAGTGATGACCGTGTTATAGGTATTTTGAAGTACTGTAATATTGTGGTAATGGGATTCTTGTAATCACTGAATAAACCACCTTTGTAAACGGAAAATAGAAGTGTGGATGAACTGGGCTCCGAGCTGCGGGCTGGTGTCCTCTGGGTGGGGAGGGGGAGGAGGGACAGTGGAAGGGAAGTTCTTGTTCGGGATGCCTCACCTCACCTCACCTGTAAATCACCACTGCACGGTCACCTCCTGCAAGTGCCAACTGCTCCCGGAACCTTGTTGGTGTACAGGAGAAGGTGAAAGCCCGCAGTAGAGTGAACCCATGCAAACCTCTCGAATCTCCACGCCCTAACAACGTGGTGAATTCTATGCCTGTGGCCTGGGACATGACAGATGCCGAACTCTGAGATAAAGCAGGAGATGCAGGAAACACTCTGCAGGTCGGGCAGGGTCTGTGGAGAGAAACAGGCCCAATGATGATCTTTGACCCACACTGCAGTGGCACTGGGTGGGTTGGCAAGACTCCTGGTTCTAACTTGGGGGGGGGGGGGGGCAGGGGCCAGCACCCCAACTTTGAGGCAGTGGATTGGAGAATGAGAAAGCTTTGGAAAGACTTGGGAGGTGACGTTCCATTATGATCATTGTTGTTGTCCTCCCCCAGCCCGGAAACGACATGAGTACAACTCAGCCACCCTGGAGGAGCACCGCAGAAAGGAAATGCAGAAGAGGCAAGAAACCTACCAGTGAGTATTGAGCTGTCCCTCCCTGAACCTTCAGCCAGACAAACCTCTGCTCCCAGTCCTGCAGGCCTCAGGTGCTGCCTGACCTGGCCCTATGGTTTGGGAGCCCAGACTCTGGAGACAAGAGCCCCAGTGTTGCCATGACAACAAACTTCCTCCCGGTTCTGCAGCAATTGGTTGGGACCCAGATGTCACGACTTGGTGGTGAGGCGGCAGGAACTGGTGTCACAAGGGTCAGAAGGCACAAGCGGGACCCCGGACAAGTCTCCTTGCAATGACTGCCCTGCCCTGATACCCTGTGTCCCAGACAATATGGAAATCCTGCCCATGAAGAAGAAGGAGAACTTGGCCTTGAGGATCAGGGGACTGAGTGTGACACTTCTGCTGTTACATAGCACCAGGTCAAGACGGACTGTCGGACCTTGGGAAGGGCCACAGTGGATCACACTGGATCACACTGTGACACATTGGACCACAGTGGATCACACTGTGACACATGGGACCACAGTGGATCACACTGGGCCACAGTGGACCACACTGGACCACCATGGACCACAGTGGATCACACTGGGCCACAGTGGACCACACAGTGCCACATTGGATCACACTGGACCACCATGGACCACAGTGGATCACACTGAACCACCATGGAACACAGTGGATCACACTGTGACACATTGGACCACACTGGACCACCATGGACCACATTGCATCACACTGGACCACCATGGACCACTGTGGATCACATTGGACCACAGTGGATCACACTGGACCACAGTGGATCACACTGGACCACATTGGACCACAGTGGATCACACTGGACCACGCTGGACCACCGTGGACCACTATGGACCACAGTAGACCACACTGGACCACCATGGACCACAGTGGATCACACTGGACCACATTGGACCACAGTGGACCACACTGGACCACCATGGACCACACTGGATCACACTGGACCACCATGAACCACAGTGGACCACACTGGACCACCATGGACCACAGTGGATCACACTGGACCACCATGGACCACGGTGGATCACACTGTGACACGTTGGACCACACTGGACCACCATGGACCACAGTGGATCACACTGGACCACCATGGACCACGGTGGATCACACTGTGACACATTGGACCACACTGGACCACCATGGACCACAGTGGATCACACTGTGACACATTGGACCACAGTGGATCACACTGGACCACATTGGATCACACTGGGCCGCCATGGACCACAGTGGATCACACTGGACCACCATGGACCACAGTGGATCACACTGGGCCACCATGGACCACAGTGGACAAGTCAAGAATGGGGCTCTTTCCTTCCTCACATTCCTCATAGTTTTTTTACGATATAGACACAGGCCATTCAACCCATCGAGTCTCTTCCAGCTCTCAGAGCAATTCTGTCAATCCCATTCCCCGATTTATTTCCCAGTAAACTATTCTCCCCACATTCCCAACAACTCCCCTTACATTCTACCCCTCACCTACACACTGGGGGCAATTTACAGCGGCCAATTAACCCACCAACCCCACATGTCGTTAGGATGTGGGAGGAAACTGGAGCCCCCGGGGGAAACCCACGCAGTCACAGGGAGAACGTGCAAGCTCCACACAGCTGGTGGTGGAGGTCGGGATTGAACCCAGGTCTCTGGAGCTGTGAGGCAGCAGCACTACCTGCTGCACCCGGCCGCTCTCATTGTGTAGGAATGGTGGTCAGCTGAGGCTCCATGTCCAGGCTGTGGACATTGTTTGCTGTGGGCTTCTGGTTTTCACCAGAAGCTCCCAAAGACAACAGGTCCCTTTACTCAGGGAGGCCATCAGCCGGTTAACCCAGCCTTCGCTGTCAGACACTGGCAAGTTTCAGCCCCATTCCCTAATGGAAAAAATGGGTTATTTGCTTCAGATATTTGCTGCTCAAATTTCAGGTTAAGAGACCATCATTGGAACTTTGCAGAGGAAGCTTTTTCTGTGTCTAACCTGTGTTGTCCCTGCCCCGGGAGTGTGTGATGGGACGGTGTAGAGGGAGCTTCACTCTGTGTCTGTGCCTGGGAGTGTGTGATGGGATGGTGTGGAAGGAGCTTCACTCTGTGTCTGACCCTGGGTGTGCGTGATGGGCCGGTGTGGAGGCAATATCACTCTGTAAAGATAAAGAAACATTATAGATATTGGAAATCTGAAATAAAAACAGAGATTGGTGTAAACGTTCAGCAGGTCAGGCTGCATCTGTGAAGAGAGAAACAGAGTGAACGTTTCTGGTCAAAGATTGTTTGGATTTACTCTGTGCCTGATCTGTATATTGTACCTGAACTGTAAGTGCTACATTGGGTATAAACATCAAGTTGACCAACATCTGCTTTCCCAATACTTCCATGCAGAGTTTAAAGAATTCCTGTGTTTCAGGTGGAACGCTTTTGCACCCAGAATTCCCAAAAGCATTAACTGTGAAAAGGCCAGCAACCTGCCGAGAGATGCCCAGATTCCACTGCAGAGAAAAATCGGAACTCTCCTCAATGTTGACTCTGCGTAAGTATTTGAACAGAACGAGCAAAGTCACAACGGTCTTTGGGTGGGTTGGGTGGGAAATGGGTGCCTGGAGTTTGTCACAGAGTTGCCACAGGGTCCTACAGCACAGAAACCCCTGTCCCACCTGTCCCTGCTGACCAAGGTGCCTCCCGGAGCTGCTCCCATTTGCCCGTGTTTGGCCCGTATCCTCTAAACCTTTCCTGTCCATGGACCTGTCCGAGTGTCTTTTAAACATTGTAATTGTCCCCACCTCTGCCTCTTCTCTTGGCAGCTCGTTCCACACACCCACCTCCTTCTGTGTGGAAAACTTACCCCTCAGGTGCCTGTATCCCCTCTCACCTTAAACCTGTGCCCTCTAGTTTTAGACTCCCCTCCACTGGGGAAAAGATTGTGACCATACACCTTATCTCTGCCCCTTATGATTTTATAAACCTCCATTAGGTGACCCCTCAGCCTCCTTCACTCCTGTGTCAGATGTTGTGCCTGATGCTCCCTGTTCTTACCTGACTCTCCCCCTGCACTGGGACATGGAACGTGCCCCAAGTGCAGCCCCCATGAGAATGGCAGTGATTTCAGGACACCTCACCTCTCCTGCTCCGTTTATTCCTCTTTCTCCTCCTCTTATTGTCCTCTAGTTTTATACATTCCCCCTGTGGGATATTTCCTCAGGAGGCTAAAGAAATTCAGTATGCCCCCTTTGACACCCACCAACTTTTATCGATGCACCATAGAAAGCATCCTATCTGGATGCATCATGGCTTGGTACAGCAACTGCTCTGCCCAGGACCACAAGAAACTGCAGAGAGTTATGGACACAGCCCAGCACATCACGGACACCAGCCTCCCCTCCTTAGACTCTGTATACACCTCTCGCTGCCTTGGTGTAGCAGCCAGCATAATCAAAGACCCCACCCAGCCGGGTCATTCTCTCTTCTCTCCTCTTCCATCGGGTAGAAGATACAGGAGCCTGAGGGCACGTACCATCAGGCTCAAGGACAGCTTCTACCTCACTGTGATAAGACTATTGAATGGTTCCCTTATACGATGAGATGGACTCTGACCTCACGATTTACCGTGTTGTGACCTTGCACCTTATTGTCTACCTGCACTGCACTTTCTCTGTGGCTGTTTTACTCTGTACTGTTGCTTTTACCTGTACTACCTCAATGCACTCTGTACTAACTCAATGTAACTGCACTGTGTAATGAATTGACCTGTACGATCAGTATGTTAGACAAGTTTTTCACTGTACCTCAGTACAAGTGACAATAATAGAACAATACCAATACCAAGACTCTCTCTATTCCTCCCATCATTTTATAGACCTCTGTCGTCAGCCCTCAGCATCCTTTTCTCCAGGGGAAACAGTCTCAGCCTGTTCAGCCTCTCCTGTTGATTAAGCCCTCTAATCCAGACCACACCCTTGTGAATATTTTCTGCAGTTCGATCACATCGTTTCTGTGGTGTGGCAACCAGAACTGCACACACTACTCCCAGTGCTGCCTGACCAACATTTTGTACAGCTGTAAAATAATGTCCCAACTCTTATGCTCTATGCTTCAGCCAATGAAGGCAAGTGTGCCACACACCACTCTGTCTACCTGTGTTCCCATTTTCAGGGAACTATGTACCTGTACCCCAAGGTCTCTGTATTCTACACACTCCCTGAGGCTCTGTCCTCCACTCCATATGTCCCACCCTGATTTAACTTCCCAAATGCATCAATGAAGGCTCCCTTTAGATACAGCAGGACACCCGTTAGTTGCCTTTATGTAGAATAACATAAGGTGCATATGAGTGTTACTCAGGGACAAACACTCTGGTACACAATCTCTCTCTCTCTCTCTCTCACACACACACACACACACACACACACACACACAGAGTGTGTAGCAGCAGAACTTCACCTCTGTTCTTTGAGTTTCAGTCACTTGTGACCTCCTTCTGTAACCTGTTCTCAAGTTGCGCTGAGTGATCACTCTTGCAGAGCACCTTGAAAGGTCCTCCCCAGCGGAAGGTGATCACTGTGGGTGAAGCGTACCCAGCTGTGATCTGTGCTGGTGTCGACCAAAACATCTGCATGGCTCAGTACCAGACTGCTCCAGGCTTCATCTCCCCTGTGATCAGGCTCCCTGAAATTAGTTGCTTCATTTTATGCTGTCTTTACTGTAACATGTCTTTGTTGATGCAGCATCTTGGAGCTTGGCCTGAAGCCCATGTCTCATGCAGTGTGGGGTAAGCTGAGTGAGCTACGGAGCCAGTTTGACTTCTGCAGACTTCCAGTCTCAGGTACGTATGTCAGCATCCAGTTGTTTCATTGTCACTGCCGGTAACAGAGGTGCCCGTGGCTCAGTGGGTAAAGCCCTGCCGACAGCACAGGAGGGTGTCTCCAAGGGGTTGTCCCCGGTGCTGGTCCATCAGCCTGTGGTGTTGTCTCGGGTTAGGGTGACCATTCGTTCTAATGCTGGCCTGGGGAAATAAAGCCCATGCCGATGTCTCCTGAAGTGATGTAACAACAGCGCCTCTGGTTTCAGGCAACCGTGAAAGGCACAAACCTGGGAAATCTCAAAGCAAGGAAAACTGGTGAAAGGGTTAAATAGTTAAACACAAGGGTGGAGTGTTGGACATGAAAGTCTGTTTCTCCTCTGCAGATCAGTGGCACAGCGGGTAATGCTGCTGCCTCACACCACCAGACTTCAGTCCCAACCTCCGCTGCTGTTTGTGTGGAGTTTGCACGTTCTCCCTGTGACCCTGTGGGTTTTCCCCCGGTGCTCCGGTTTCCTCTCACATCCCAACGACGTGTGGGGTCAGTGGGTTAATTGGACACTGTGAATTGCCCCCAGTGTGTGGGTGAGGGGTAGAATCTGGGGGGAGTTGAGGAGAATGTGGGGAAACTAAAAGATAGGGTTAATGCAGGTCAGTGGCTGGTGGTCAGTGTGGACAGAGTCAGAGAGCACAGAAACAGGCCCTTCAGCCCAACTGGTCCGTGCTGACCAAGGTGACCAGCGAGCTGCTCCATCTGCCTATGTTTGGCCCATGACTCTCTGCACCTCTCCTCTCCACATACTTACCTTGACGATGGACTTGATGGGCCTGTTTCTGTGCTGTATCTCCCTGTGATTCCATCAGTGGTTCATCTGACAGACGGATACTTACTGGAGCATGTTATGAAGCAAAGGCCTCTGAGAAATGGATTAGGCAGAATCAACATACTTTTATCCTAGTTACAAATCCAGTCGTGATTTTTATGGATGTGACTCATGAGTTGATAAGGGGGGAGCCGGGGATGCAGCACATCTGGGTTTCTAAAGGTGATGTTAAGGAGGCACAGGTAGACTGCAGAGTTGTGGAGAGATTTGTGGAAATGTGTTGGCCTGGACACGATGTGAGAGGTCAGCTGTTGGTCAGGTCACAGGCTGTTACTGAGGGATGTCAGTACTCGGCTCAGCTACTTGTGGTCAGTGTTAGGTGGCCCTGGGATTCACAAACACAGGCCCAGACCACAAAAGCAGGGAAGTGATAGTGAACAAAAATCCAAAATCCTACGACTGCAGATACTGGAAATCTAAAGTAAACAAGGAGATGCCGGGAACCCTTAGCGGTACGTATGTGGATGGAGGACTGGGAATGGTGGGAGGGCCCTAAGGAAGCAGCAGATGGGGTTTATCAGATTGTCTCCAGGGTGAGGGACTTTGGAGTAGTTCTTGGAGCAGGAAGATTGAGACTGGGCCTAACAGCATCTCCAGGCGTAACACACTCTCTCTCTCTGTGCAGCAAACGATGGTTGTGCCTATTCCCCACATCACACCCTGTGGCGGAGTATAACCCAAACAGCGATCTTCACTTCAGGCAACCTTCCTGTCACCTTGTGTTGTTTCTGACATCACCTGCCCAGCCTTCACATGAGATTCTTTGAGCTGGTTTCATGCTTGCTTGCAAAATGGAGCTTTTGTTTATAATAGTTGTAGCCTTGCTAAGGGAGAGTGCAACCATTACACACACAGACATGTACAGGCATATAGACACATGTACACGGACATGTAGACACACACAACACTCATTGTCCATGGGAATGGTACCAGAGGATTGGAGGGTGGCGAATGTTGTCCCCTTATTCAAAAAAGGTAGTAGGGATAGTCCAGGGAATTACAGACCAGTGAGCCTTACATCTGTGGTGGGTAAGCTGTTAGAAAGGATTCTAAGAGAGAGGATCTATGAGCATTTAGAGAATCATGGACTGATTAGGGACAGCCAGCAAGGCTTTGTGAAGGGAAGATCTTGCCTCACAAGCCTGATAGGGTTCTTTGAGGAGGTGACCAGGAAGATTGATGAGGGTAGTGCAGTAGATGTGGTCTACATGGATTTTAGTAAGGCGTTTGATAAGGTACCTCATGGTAGGCTTCTTCAGGAGGTCAGAGGCCAAGGGATCCAGGGAGGCTTGGCCATGTGGATTCAGAATTGGCTTGCCTGTAGAAAGCAGAGGGTTGTGGTGGAAGGAGTGCATTCGGATTGGAGGGCTGTGATTAGTGGTGTCCATTCTGGGACCTCTACTTTTTGTGATATTTATTAATGACAGATGAGGGGGTGGAAGGGTGGGTTAGCAAGTTTGCAGATGACACAAAGATCGGTGGTGTTGTGGATAGTGTGGAGGGCTGTCGAAGCTTACAAAGGGATATTGATAGGATGCAGAGCTGGGCTGAGAAGTGGCAGATGTAGTTCAATCCGGAGGTGGTACACTTTGGAAGGACTAACTCCAAGGCGGAGTACAAGGTTAATGGCAGGATTCTGGGTAGTGTGGAGGAGCAGAGGGATCTGGGGGTTCATATCCACAGATACCTGAAAGTTGCCTCACGGGTGGATAGGGTAGTTAAGAAAGCTTATGGGATGTTAGCTTTCGTAAATCGTGGGATTGAGTTTAAGAGCCGTGAAGTAATGATGCAGCTTTACAAAACTCTGGTTAGGCCACACTTAGAGTACTGTGTCCAGTTCTGGTGGCCTCATTAAAGGAAGGATGTGGAGGCGTTGGAAAGGGTTCAGAGGAGATTTACCAAGATGCTGCCTGGATTAGAGAGTATGGATTATGAGGAGAGACTAAAGGAGCTAGGGCTTTACTCATTGGAGAGAAGAAGGATGAGGGGAGACATGATAGAGGTATACAAAATATTAAGAGGAATAGAGTGGACAGCCAGCACCTCTTTCCCAGGGCACCAATGCTCAATACAAGAGGGCATGGCTTTAAGGTAATGGGTGGGAAGTTCAAGGGAGATGTCAGAGGGTTTTTCACCCAGAGAGTGGTTGGTGCGTGGAATGCGCTGCCTGGGGTGGTGGTGGAGGCTGATACGTTGGTCAAGATCAAGAGATTGTTAGATAAGCATATGGAAGAATTTAAGATAGAGGGATATGTGGGAGGAAGGGGTTAGATAGTCTTAGGTGTGGTTTGAAGGTCAGCACAACATGGTGGGCCGAAGGGCCTGTATTGTGCTGTATTGTTCTATGGTTCTATGTACACGGACATGTAGACACACACGTACACGGACATGTACACACACACGTACACACACACATGCAACTGGGTGTTAGTTATTTCCTGGATTATTGCTTCTGAAAGCTCCCTGCTGCCAACATTAAACTGACTGACCTGTAATCTCCAGGGTCATCCTTAGCCCCTTTAACCAACAAGGGTGAAGGTTTGAAGTTTGCCACTGCTCTGGCACCACGCCTGTACCTGACTATGGGGAACTGAGGATCATGCCCAGCACCGCCACAGTCTCCAGCTGTTCCAGCACTCCGTCCGCCGGCCTCTCTGGGAAGGTTGCACCGTTCTCAGAAGCTGCCGACAGTTGCAGCATTGTCCCTGGGCACACACTGTCCTGCCTGTGACACTGTGGACATCGGCTCGTTTCCCGTCCCAGCAGACGGAGCTCCGGCCAGTCTCTTGCCTTTGGCACAGAAAAGCCTGACCTCCAAGCCAGTGCAGACAGCTGCCTTCAACTCCCCACAGTAACGGGGAGGAGTCTACTGCTCTGCCCTGGCAGCTGCCCGACACTGGTGCCAGGAGACAGGACCAGCTGAGGCTGGAAACCATTTCAACATCTGGAAGAGCAGACAGATCCTCAGAGGGGATTCCACAGAAGCCTCCTGATCTGTCTCCCAGTGACTGGTTGCCTCTGAGATTTCTCTGGTATATTATATTGTACTATATGAGGAGCTGCCTCAAAAAGCAACACTCATCGTCAAAGCTCCTCACCATCCGGGCCATGCCCTCTTCTCACAGCTACCACCAGGCAGGAGGTGCAGAAGCCTGAAGTCCCACACCACCAGGTTCAGGAACAGTGACTTCCCTTCAACCATTTGGTTCTTGAACCGACCAACACAACCCTGATCACTACAGTTTAGAAGCACTATGATCACTTTGCACCACAGTGCACTTTGTTTATTTTTTTGGTTCTAATTTTGTTCTTTCTTGTACAATTCTTGTATAATTTATGTTTTTTCTTCTGAATGTTGTGCCTCTAATGCTATGTGCCTGTGATGCTGCAGAAAGTACGTTTTTCATTGCATCTGTGCACACGTAGTCTTGTGATATTGTGACAATAAACTTGCCTTGACTTGAGAACCTGTTCAATGTGATAAACAGGGATGTTCCTGGTGGTAATACAGGGATGTGCTTGCAATAGGGACAGTTTGGTTTATGAAGTACATGACCCGCCAGTATTGGATGTGATCAAGTGTGTGCTTGCTCTGCTCCCCCAGCATACGTGATGAAACATTGGAAAGAAGACACATTCTTTGGCTATCAGTATCTGAACGGGTCGAACCCCATCCTCATTAAACAGTGCAGCGAGATCCCACCAAAATTCCCTGTCACCAATGAAATGGTCTCCCTGTTTCTTGGGGCAAACACCAGTCTCCAGCAAGAGGTCCAGGTTGGTGTGGGGTTTGTAGAGTTGTGGAGCGGTGGGGGGGGGGGGGGTTACAGGGAATGGAGGGATGTAGAGTTGGGGGGGCTCCAGGGGTGGGAGGGGTGTAGAGTTGGGGAGGTTATGGGTGGGAGGGGTGTAGAGTTGGAGGGGGTTACAAGGGTGGGAGGGGTGTAGAGTTGGGGGGTTTACAGGGGTCAGAGGGGTGTTGGGGGGGTTACAGAGGTGGGACGGGTATGGGGGTTACAAAGGTGGGGGTATGGGGGTTACAGGGGAGGGGTATGGGGTGTTACAGAGGGGGAGGGGTATTGTGGGTTACAGAGCTGGGAGGGGTATAGGGGGTTACAGAGGTCAGAGGGGTATAGGGGGTTCCAGAGGGGTAGGAGTATGGGGGGTTACAGAGGGGGAGGGGTATAGGGGGGTTACAGAGGTGGGAGAGGTATAGGGGGTTACAGAGGGGGAGGGGTATAGGGAGTGTTACAGAGGTCCTTCAGTCTCTGACTTTCAACCATTGCATCTCATCAAACAGCAGTACTTGGCTCCGCCTGACCCTACGCACCACTGATCCATCGTTTGCCCTCCCCACAGTTCCTGAACCTGTTGTAGGTGCTCAGATCCATGCCCACCTTGCCCAGAGCTCCGATGTTAAAACTGCTCTGATCAAAGCCAGTTTATGACATCCCACGTGCCCATAACCCACCCCTCTTGTCCTCCTCAAACTGCCTACAGCCTGACACAGTGACTACACCACACTCCTTCAAAACCTCTGCACCTGCAGGGTGGGGCTACACCTGCCTACGTCTGTCCTTATCCAGCCAATCACAGCCAGGGAATCAACACCAGTGGGTCCTCTTCCTGCACCTGCCCCGATAACTCTAGTATCCCCCCCCAGCCCAATGACCTGACCTTTACCCCTCCCACTTCTCATCTGTGAGGACCTGTCCTTTGTCCCTCCCATTTCTCACGTACACCTTGCCCAAGCATCATCTGACAGCCCAGGGCCAGTTTCCACACAGAAGCCGCCAGACCTGAGCTCTACCTCACTGCCTTAAACCTCCCGCTGCCTCGAGACTCTCAGACTGCTGATCCGACACCAGGATTGGAGGAGCAGCAACTTTCTCCAACAAAACGTGAGGAAGAGTGAATCAGTTGACCTCAGGACCTGTCACAGACACTGTTGCTCACCCTCACTCACAGAGCTCTCTATGTCTGCAACCTTGATCTGGTCTCAGCTGGTGGGGGTTCAGGTTCAACCCTTCCCTGGGTAACATTTTCAGTGCCCCAGGTCACCTCTGGTGGAAACCCCACACTGACCACACTGACCACACTGTCCCACACTGATCTGCACTGACCCTCACTGACCCACACTGTTCCCACACTGTCCCACACTGACCCTCACTGACCCACACTGACCTACACTGTCCCACATTGTTCCCTCACTGACCCTCACTGACCCACACTGTTCCATCACTGACCTACATTGTCCCTCACTCACCCTCACTGTCCCACACTGTCCCACACTGTTCCCACACTGACCCTCACTGACCCACACTGACCCTCACTGACCCACACTGTCCCACACTGACCCTCACTGACCCACACTGTTCCATCACTGACCCTCACTGACCTACACTGTCCCACATTGCTCCCTCACTGACCTTCACTGACCCACACTGTCCCACACTGACCCTCACTGACCCACACTGACCCTCACTGACCACACTGTCCCACACTGACCCTCACTGACCCACACTGTTCCATCACTGACCCTCACTGACCTACACTGTCCCACATTGCTCCCTCACTGACCTTCACCGACCCACACTGTTCCCACACTGACCCACACTGTACCCACACTGACCTACACTGTCCCACACTGTTCCCACACTGACCCTCACTGACCCTCACTGACCCACACTGTCCCACACTGACCCTCACTGACCCACACTGTTCCCACACTGACCTACACTGTCCCACACTGTTCCCACACTGACCAACACTGACCTACACTGTCCCACACTGACCCACAGTAACCCCCACTGTTCAAGGCTGCCAGTGTCAGTGTGTGAAGAGGCCCTGAGGTTTCCAATGATTGTGGAGACACTGTAAAATAGGCCTTGTCTGATCCTGCTGCCTGTGCTCAGCTGCTGGACCTGGAACCCAGGGTGGGATCTCCTGACCAGTGTGCTGGTGTTTCCAACCAACATATCCTGACTCCCCAGCCTGGGATGTGATTCAGTGGCACAATGAATGACCTGGTGATGAGCTGAATGTCAGGAGTATGCAAATCCACTGCAAAATCCTTGTGACGGTAACTCTGCCCAGGACACTCAGACAGCTCATCCACTGTGGCCCCTTCTCTCTCTGTAACCTGCCAGTCCGTCTGTGTATTCCCTGCACCCATCTCTTATCTCACTGGTGCTTTCCACAGTCGTCGGGACTTTTTTCATAATTGATATCTCTTGTGTAGCTATCTAGTGGGAGTTTAGTTTTCTCTCTCCATCTCTTTATGCCTCTCTGTTTTATAACTCATCCGTCACCCTCTCTACCCTCTTCATGGGAATGACTCCATTCAGACTTTCTCCTCTGCAGAGGTCATTTCGTCTCCACTCCACTGGGTCTATTGTGTGGTCATCTCCCTGAAAGGATCCATTTCCCAGTTGAATACCTTCACCTTTCTCATCCTCTTGAGAATTAAGGCAGAAGAGGTTGCAGCCAGCACTTACTGAAGCATGCTGACCCATCCTTCCCTCAACAGTCTGGGCTCAGAATATCTCACCTGCTGCCCTGCTTTAACTGCGTGGCTGCAGTGATCGGCTCAGCAGTAAGAGGATGGGTTTGCTGAAGGACCTGTTCTGTATCCAGCCTTCACTCACAGACCATCCAGCAGTTCTTCTGTTCTCTTACAGAAAGGCAACATATTCATTGTCGACTATGAGTTACTGGATGGAATTGCAGCCAATTCGAAGCCGAAGCAACAATATCTCGAGGCACCAATGTGTCTCTTGCACCTGAATCCAGCGAATGAATTAGTTCCCATTGCAATCCAGGTACGGACTGTCCTTCTCCAGCTGTTCACCCGGATCTACAGTGGTCTTCTCCCTCCTCCTCCCCTCCCTCCCCTTCTCCCTCCCCTCCCTCACCTTCTCCCTCCCCTTCCTCACCTCACTCCCCCACCTTTCTCCCTCCTCCTCCCCTCCCTCACACCTTCCCCCTCCCTACCTCCCTCTTCCTTCCCTCACCTCCCCTCCATCCCTCTCTCCCTCACCTCACCCCACCCTTATCCCTCCTCCCCTCCTCCCTCACCCTTCTTCCCCCTCCCTCACCCTTCTCCCTCCTCCCCTCCTCCTCCCTCACCTCCCTCCTCCCCCACACCTCTCTCCCCCTCCACCTCCCTCCCTCACCCTTATACCTCCTCCCCTCCCTCAGCTCCCCTTCCTGCCCCTCCCCATCCTTCTCCCTCTCCCTTTCCTCACCCACCTCTCCCCTCCCCACCTCCCCTCCCCTCCCCCATTTGTCCTTTCTCTGTCTCTCTCTGTCTCTCTGTCTGTCTCTGTCTCATTTCTCTCTGTATCACTCTCTCTCGCTCTTTCTCTCCGTCCCTCTGTCTGTCTGTCTCTTGCTCCCTCTCTCACTTTCTGTCTCTGTCCCTGGCTCTCTTTACCTCTCTCTCTCTCTCTCTCTCACTCTCTCTCTGTCTCTCTCTCCCGATCACTCTCTCTCTCGCTCTCTCTATCACTTTCTCTGTCTGTCTCTCTCTGTCTCTCTCTGTCCCTTTCTGTCCCTTTCTGTCTGTCTCTCTCGATCGCTGTCTCTTTGTCCTTCTCTCTCTCTCTCTGTCTCTCTCTCTCTCTCTCTATCTCTGGCTCTCTCTATCTCTGGCTCTCTCGCTCTCTCTCTCTCTCACACACACACACATTCTCGAGGCCCCTCTCCAACAATCAAATACAAAGCAGTAAGTACTTTTCGATCGGAAACACTCCATAGACCAGGCAGCATCTGCGGAAAGAGACACTTAGTTAACGTTTCAGATCTTTCGGTTACAATAATCTCACCGCTCGTCGCTGGTTTCCAGCATGTCAGGTCTTCAGCCTCAGAAGTCGACCGTTTCTCTCTCCACAGATGCTGCCTGACCTGCTGAACGTTTTCAGCATTTCCTGAATTTATTTCAGATTTCCAGTGTCTGCGGTTTGTTGATTTTTAGGTAGTTTTCCAACATCAGTTCTTTCCTTCCACCTTTCCGGGAGGGATGTTTTCACCGGCTGAACTGTTGCTGAAACCTTACGGTTCAGGACGAGAGGTTTCTCAGTCACTTTTTGGGATTCCTCAGCACCGTGCGTTGCCCCGTTAACGCAGGAACCTGTTCAAGCAGGAACCTACTGTCCTGTTAACGCGGGAACCCGCTGCCCTGATAACGCAGAGACCCGTTAACGCAGGAACCTGTTAACACAGGGACCCGTTAACGCAGAGACCCGTTAACGCAGGGACCCGTTAACGCAGGGACCCGTTAACGCAGGAACCTGTTAACACAGAGAC
This sequence comes from Pristis pectinata, assembly GCF_009764475.1. NCBI lineage: Eukaryota > Metazoa > Chordata > Chondrichthyes > Rhinopristiformes > Pristidae > Pristis > Pristis pectinata. The sequence goes on from NC_067440.1 coordinate 14,188,942, forward strand.
CTGTTAACGCAAGGACCCGTTGACGCAGGGACCCGTTAACGCAGGAACCTGTTAACACAGAGACCCGTTAACGCAAGGACCCGTTAACGCAAGGACCCGTTGACGCAGGGCGCTTCTGTCGCGCTGCTCCGTCCCTTCAATCCCTTTCCTCCGGCCTGAGATTGACAGCAAACATCAGCCGGGACCTCTGTGACCCACAGCTCCGACAGCAGCCGGGACCAGCGAACCCCATTTTCCTACCGAGTGACAGTAAACACGACTGGCGCCTGGCCAAGATCTGGGTCCGACACGCTGACGCACAGATTCACCAGCTGGTCTCACACTTGCTGAAGACTCACCTGTTTGCTGAAATCTTCTGCATTGCGACCTTACGGAAGCTTCCAAGCGCACACCCGGTCTTTAAGGTAATTTTGGGCAAATTGCAGTCTATTCCACGCACCAACGCAGAGTCAGGGAGCCAGCAGTCTGTCCTCAGTGATTGAGCCGTCTCTGGTCACCGTCCTTGGTGATGTCCGGCGACAGGGAGGATTCGAACATGGAACTGGCCCTTCGGCCCACGATGCCAGCCTAACTCATCCCCTCTGCCTGCACCTGTTCCATCCCCGGGCAGCGCGCTCCAGGCACCCACCGCTCGGTAAAAAAACTCTCCAGAAACATCATTTAAACTTTCCCCTCTCACCTTAAACCCATGTCCACCGGCATTTGACATCTCCACCCTGGGAAAAAGAATCTGTCTACACCTCATAATGTCACTGGCACATGGTCAACCCTGTGTGAAGTGTGAGACCGTGTCTGTGCGTGTGAGTGTCTGTGTGTGAGTGTCTGTGCGTGTGAGTGTCTGTGCGTGTGAGTGTCTGTGTGTGTGTGTCTGTGCGTGTGAGTGTCTGTGTGTGTGTGTGTCTGTGCGTGTGAGTGGCTGTGTGTGTGTGTGTGTGTGTCTGTGCGTGTGTCTGTGCGTGTGAGTGTGTCTGTGCGTGTGAGTGTCTGTGTGTGTGTGTCTGTGCGTGTGTCTGTGCGTGTGTCTGTGCGTGTGAGTGTGTCTGTGCGTGTGAGTGTCTGTGCGTGTGAGTGGCTGTGTGTGTGTGTGTCTGTGCGTGTGAGTGGCTGTGTGTGTGTGTGTGTGTGTGTCTGTGCGTGTGAGTGTCTGTGCGTGTGAGTGTCTGTGTGTGTGTGTGTGTCTGTGCGTGTGTGTCTGTGCGTGTGAGTGTCTGTGTGTGTGTCTGTGCGTGTGAGTGGCTGTGTGTGTGTGTCTGTGCGTGTGAGTGTCTGTGTGTGTGTGTGTGTGTGCCTGTGCGTGTGTGTGTCTGTGCGTGTGTGTGTCTGAGTGTGTGTGTGTATGAGTGTGCGTGCGCATGAGTGTGTGTGAGCGTGTGTGCGAGTGTGAGTGAGTGTGTGTGTGTGAGTGAGTGTGAGTAGGATGTGCTGAATGAACTGCACAGCCTCGGTCTGGAAGGACGGACCAGAGGAGGTCGCTGCCTCTGCAGGAGGGGTAACTTCATGGAAGTTTCGGCAGGGCTCTCCGTCGCAGCCTGCCGATCGCTGCTGGTGTTGCCACTCCCCGTCAGCGTTGTCCCCTCCCTTCACCAGTCCCTATTACACCGTCATCTTCCTTCTACCTGCTCAACCACTCCTGGTCCAAACTCTGCTTCAAAAACGTTCTCACGAGCTAAGGTACTTTTGATTTATTGCGCCCTTTGACCCACCCTCCTTCCCACCTTAGAATCGATTCATCCTCGAAGTAGACATCAAAATTCTTTCTTTGAGTTTTTGCCTCTAACTTTCACAAAGAGAACTGGTGCCAGCAACTCTTGCACACATCCGTGTGCCGTTTGCCCAGCGGCAGGACATGGATATACTGCAGACCTCGGGCATGTCTGGTGAGCCCGTGTACGTTGTAGCAGCTGAATTCTGGGGCAAAGTTCACTCCTCGAGTCTGTCTGTCTCAACATGAAGCACAGCTGACCGGCGATGGTGTTGGTTGAAGCACAGCTGACCGGCGATGGTGTTGGTTGCCCCTTTATCTTGCATGAAGTTGCTGAGAATAAGCTCATCCTTTAACGTTGCAGCTTTTGATGCCTCACCTGAAATTCACTTTACACATCAACACTGAAGCAAGAACTCTCCTTATCTCAGAGGGTGGAATTTTTGATCAGGTGAGCATCTTATTTCATATTTTTATTGAAAGTGATTATGACGTCCTGATGGTTCAGAAATCACACAGTCACAGCACACAACAGGCCCTTCGGTCCATCACCTCCCTGCTGCCTACCAAGTACCCACCTGTACCAATCCCATTCACCAGCACTTAGTCCGGACCTTCTCTGCCTTAGTGATTCAAGTGCTTGGGTGTTTGTTAACTGTGGTGAGAGAGCCTGCCTCCACTACTTCCTCAGGGCCTGTGTTCCACCCTTGGGGAAGGATAATCATCCCCTATAAACATCTCACTCCTCACCTTAAACCCGTGCCCTCAGGTGTTAGATACGGTCACCATGGGGAAAGGTTTCCAGCCGAACTCTGGCCTTATAATGTCGTGCAGGTCTGTCAGGTCCCCTCAGTCCCCTCCGCTCCGGGGACCTGAGCATTCCAGTCTCTCCTCATAACAGAGCCACTTCACCCCAGGCAATGTCCTGGGGAACCCCCTCCGCACCCCCTCCAGTGACCACAACTGCACCCAGTCCTCCAGATGTTTCAGAAAATTGCACCGTACCCTCCTGCTCTTTCATTCTGTACCCCAGCTAATGAAGGGAAGGTTCCCCTCCACCCCCTCCGCCTTCCCTCCATCCGCCTTCCCTCCACCCCTCCGCCTTCCCTCCATCCCCTCCACCCCCTCCGCCTTCCCTCCATCCGCCTTCCCTCCACCCCTCCACCTTCCCTCCATCCCCTCCACCCCCTCCGCCTTCCCTCCACCCGTCTTCCCTCCACCCCCTCCTCCTTCCCTCCATCCCCTCCTCCCGGAGTCGGGAGTGTGTCCGTGCCCGGGGTCTGGAGCATCTGGGCCCGGGGTTGGGTGTGTGTCCATGCCCAGGGTTGGGAATGTCCATGCCTGGGGTCGGGAGCGTCTGTGCCCGGGCTCGGGAGTGTCCGTGCCCGGGGTCCGGAGTGGGTCTGTGCCCAGGGTTCAGAGTGGGTCTGTGCCTGGGGTCCAGAGCATCTGTGCCCAGGGTTGGGACCGTCCGTGCCTGAGGGCGGGAGCGCATCTGTGCTCGGGGTCGGAATGTCCGTGCCTGGGGTCAGGAGTGTCTGGGGTCGGGAGTGTCCGGGGTCCGGAGTGTGTCAGTACCCGGGGTCGGGAGTGTCTGTGCTCGGAGTCGGGAGTGTGTCCGTGCCCAGAGCCGGGAGTGTGTCTGTGCCCGGGGTCCAGAGTGTGTCCATGTCTGGGGTCGGGAATGTCTGTGCCTGGGGTCGGGAGTGTCCGTGCCTATATAAACCTACTCCATGATCAATCTGACCCTTCCCTCCAACACAGCCCAGAGCTCTCCATTTCTCTTGGTTTGATTGAATGATGTTATGAAAGTACCTCCTCCTTCAGCCACTGCTCAACCACCTGCAGGGAGAGCTGTTGGCTTCAGTGACAGGTCTCCAGGGGACTCCCTGTCACTGTCTGCTGCCTGTGGAGGTGTGTTGTGGTGGTATCGGTGGTCACGGTGTATCCTGCACCAGTGGGGGCAGCAGGTTGTCTGCTGTGTTGGTCGCTAAATAACCCATTCACTTCCCAAATATCACACCATGTTGAACATTCTGACCTGTCATTCCAGGCTTTCTCTACAGGAGGGACTGCCAAGCTGATAATCCTGCAACGTGCTCTAGAGCACACGACCTATTCATCTCTGTGTCTCCCAGAAGATCTGGCCTCTCGAAGAGTGGAAAAGATCCCCAACTATTATTACAGAGATGATGCTCTGAAGATCTGGTCGGCCATCAACAAGTGAGAGATCCCCAGTCCTAACCAACCTACCTCTCTAATATTTCTCCCACCTCCATTTGTCAAAGCCTCAGCCATTAAAGCCATCTTCGTTCTGTCATGGTAGAAGAACATTGACAGCAGTGACCACTTCACTGTAGACGCACAAGGTGCCAGCTCCACACCTGAAACACTCCATCACAGAGTGGGTGATATCTGGACCACGCTGCAGGAGGAAGTTGTTACCACCAGGTGCATGGTGCAGTGAGGCTGCACCTCTGTGACATCCAGTGTCATTGGTGCTGGGCAATTAAACAGGAAGCTGCCAGAGGTTAGAACGTAGAACAGTACAGCACAGGAACAGGTCCTTCGGCCCACCATGTCTGCACTGACCATGATGCCAATTTAACAATCCCATCTGCCTGTCCTTCCCTGTCTGTCCGTCTGCCTGTCATTCTCTGCCTATCTCAGTGCCTCTTCAGCACTGCGTTTGTAACTGTCTCCACTGCACCCAGCAGTCTGTGTGGAAAACTTCCACCCTCGGAAAACTACTCAGACTGTCTACTCTATCTGTGCCTCTCATAATTCTATAAACCTCTATCAGGTCTCCCCTCAGCCTCTGCCGCTCCGGAGAAAACAACCCAAGTTTGTCCAACCTCTCCTCATAGATCACACCCTCTAATCCAGGAAGCATCCTGGTGAACCTCTTCTGCACCCTCTCCAAAGCCTCCACATCCTCCCTGTAACGGAGCAACCAGAACTGTACACAATACTTCAAATGTGGCCTAATCAAAATTTTATACAGCTGGAACATGACAACCTTTGTACTCATTGCCCCAACTGATGAAGAGTATGCTGTCTGCCTCCTTTACCACCTGATCTACTTGTGTTGCCATTTTCAGGAAGCTATGGACCTGCACTCCAAAATCCAATGGCCTCAGGGTCCTCCCATTTACAGTATACTGTAAGGAGCCAAACGGCCTTCTCCTGCCTCTGTTGTAGTTTATTGGTGCAAGGATAGCTGGTCGAGGGATCACCATGTCCACTGAATCACACAAAGCAGCTGGTTTTGTTTGTGGGGATAAACCCCAAATCTCACTGCAAACCCTGCAGCTGAGTGTTTCTGAGGGTGTGATGTTTCTGAGGGTATGATGTCTCTGAGGGCGTGATGTTTCTGAGGGTGTGATGTTTCTGAGGGTGCTGAGTGTCTCTGAGGGTGTGATGTTTCTGAGGGTGTGATGTCTCTGAGGGTGCTGAGTGTCTCTGAGGGTGTGATGTTTCTGAGGGTATGATGTCTCTGAGGGCGTGATGTTTCTGAGGGTGTGATGTTTCTGAGGGTGCTGAGTGTCTCTGAGGGTGTGATGTTTCTGAGGGTGTGATGTCTCTGAGGGTGCTGAGTGTCTCTGAGGGTGTGATGTTTCTGAGGGTGTGATGTCTCTGAGGGTGCCGAGTGTCTCTGAGGGTGCTGAGTGTCTCTGAGGGTGTGATGTCTCTGAGGGTGTGATGTTTCTGAGGGTGCCGAGTGTCTCTGAGGGTGTGATGTCTCTGAGGGTGTGATGTTTCTGGAGGGTGCCGAGTGTCTCTGAGGGTGCTGAGTGTCTCTGAGGGTGTGATGTTTCTGAGGGTGTGATGTCTCTGAGGGTGCTGAGTGTCTATGAGGGTGTGATGTCTCTGAGGGTGTGATGTTTCTGAGGGTGCCGGGTGTCTCTGAGGGTGTGATGTCTCTGAGGGTGTGGTTTCTGAGGGTGCCGAGTGTCTCTGAGGGTGTGATGTTTCTGAGGGTGTGATGTTTCTGTGGATGCTGAGTGTCTCTGAGGGTGCTGAGTGTCTCTGAGGGTGTGATGTTTCTGAGGGTGTGATGTTTCTGTGGGTGTGATGTTTCTGTGGGTGCTGAGTGTCTCTGAGGGTGTGATGTTTCTGAGGGTGCTGAGTGTCTCTGAGGGTGCTGAGTGTCTCTGAGGGTGTGATGTTTCTGAGGGTGCTGAGTGCTTCTGAGGGTGCTGAGTGTCTCTGAGAGTGTGATGTTTCTGAGGGTGCTGAGTGTTTCTGAGGGTGTGATGTTTCTGAGGGTGTGATGTCTCTGAGGGTGTGATGTCTCTGAGGGTGCTGAGTGTCTCTGAGGGTGTGATGTTTCTGTGGGTGCTGAGCCAGGCCATCACCCTCCCCCAGCACATTCCTCAATCTCCTGCAGTCCTCATCCCTTCACCATTCGTGAGGACCGTACGTGTTGTCCACAGGACTTTAGTGAAGCATTTGACAAGGTCCCTCGTGGGAGGCAGATGCAGAAGATTAAGGCACAGGGCTTCTACGGGGACTTGGTAGATGGTAGTGGTGGAGGGGTGTTCTGCTGACTGTAGGTCTGTGGTCTTGCTCAGGATCAGTGCTGGGACCTCTGTTCTCTTGAGATATAAATGATTTGGACAAAAATGTGGCTGTTTTGCCCATTTACCCTGAAGCTTTCTGCTTCCTCCTCCCGACTGTCCCCACACAGCCTTGTTCCCTGTGCCCTCCCTCTGTTGCACTGACCAGGAGCAACACTGCAGGTCCGGGTCAGCTGTTGGGATGTGTGAGATTTGAAGTGATCCCAACACAGCAATGAAGATGAAGGTACTGTCCACAGAGAGGTCCCATTGACCAGAAATCCCACCCTCTGAATCTCATCTTCTCTCCAATCCCAGAACATTATTTTGTTTGATATCCTCACCCCAAGTCCTAACAGCTGAGCCTATCCTGACTGACCTTTTCCATCCTATGTCTGAGCTCTGTCTTTTCCTGTTCTTCCCTTCCTCCCTCCCTCCCTCACCTCACCTGGCTTCAGTCTGCCGGACCTTCCCTTCAGCCCCTGCAGCTCATCAGTATCCCTCTGACTTATGGAGTCACAGAGGTGTCCAGCATGGAAAAAGGCCCTTTGGCCCACACATGTCCATGCCGACCAAAATGTATATTCAAGCTAATCCCGTTTCCCAGCACTTGGCCCATGTCCCTCAAAACTCTTGTCATCCGTGTACCTGCCTACATACTTGTTAAATGTACCTGCTGTACCTTTCTCACCACTTCCTCTGGCAGCTGGGTCCATATATCTACCAACCTCTGGTTAAAAAGGTTGCCCCTCAGGTTCCTATAAAACCTTTCACCTCTAACCTCAAAACTATGTCCTCGAGTTTTTGATTTCCCGACCCTGGATAAATGACCGCTCACCCTCTCTGCCCCTCATGATTTTATGTATGAGATCACCCCTCAGTCTCCTATGCTCCAAGGAGTAAAGATCCAGCATGTCCAACCTCTCCCTGTAACTCAGTCCCTCGAGTCCCGGCAACATCCTCGTAAATCTTTCTTGCACTGGCTGTTTAATCATGTCCTTCCTATAACAGGATGATCAAAACTGAACACAAAACTCAAAGTGTGGCTTCACCAACATCCTGTACCTCACCAGCATCACAACCTCCCAACTCCTGTACTCACAGTGTGCTGGACTCCTCCTTCACTGCCTGGACTACCTGTGACCCCACCATGCACCCGAGCTCCAAGGTCCCACTTCACTGGTTTGTTTCCTGTATTAAAGCTCAGCCAACAGTAGACCTTGGTTCTCCCCTAATCAACAGCTGCCCTTCTTCTTCCTTCAAAGGTTCATAGAAAACATCGTTGACCTTTACTACGAGAGTGATGCATCTGTCCAGGAGGATGCCGAAATTCAAGAATGGGCAACAGAAATCTTCACTGAAGGATTCTTGGCCCGCCCATCCTCAGGTGTGACTTTAAAACTTCCGTATGTTGTTCCTCAGCACAGATCGGCCGTCCTTGGGATAGTGAGCACTCAGCTGATGCCCTGCCCCATTGCCCTGCACTGTTGCTGTGCACCGATGCCCTGCACCATTGCTGTGCACCTGCACTGTTGCCATGCACTATTGCCCAGTTACCGGTGCTGGTGTGTGTAGCGATACTCCAAGCAGTGGTCACTTTGTGCAGTAGTTTCCATCCAATCGTGTCGGGGAGCAGCCTACAGATTGGGGTAACCAATCAAGAGGTGGTTTTTACATCAGCTGACTCCTCTGGAGTGAGGTGCTATGTGGTCACCAGTGGTGAGCAGTGGGAAAGACGCTGGAAGGCCTGGATGATGCTGAGCTCTGTCATTGTAAGGCTGAAGGAAACTGTGGTGAAGGGTGTCAGTGATTCAGCATCAGTTGGTGGTCAGTCTGTGAGTGGGCTCCAGGTAGATGGTGGGAACAGTGACATTGGCTTAAGAGGAGCGGCTCAGCCTGTGAACCAGGGGTGGTGGGGGGGGGGGGACATGTCCTTACCCATGGCTGATACTAAAGCACTTCATCTCCTTGTCATCGAGTTATACAGTACAGAAACAGGCCCTTCGGCCCAACCCCTCCATGCCAACCAAGATCCTACCTGCGCTCAGTCCCATTTGCCCATGTTTGGCCCTCTAAATCTTTCCTATCCATGTACCTGCCCAAGTGTCTTTTAAACATTGCAGTTGTACCTGCCTCTACCACTTCCTGTGGTAGCTCGTTCCATGCACCCTCTGTGTGAAAATGTTGCCTCTCAGGTCCCCTCTAAACTTTTCCCCTCTCACCTTAAACCTGTCCCCTGTAGTTTTAGACTCCCCTCCCCTGGGGAAAAGGACTGTGACCACCCACCTTATCTCTGCCCCACATGATTTTATAAATTATATATTATTCACCTTGTGTCTGGGCCAGTTGTAGATTCACTGATTATGGTCATCACACAACCATGCCGTTGTTATTGTGTTGGATGACTCTTCTCTGGAGATGGTCCCTCAGGGCCAAAGGTAACTTGCTTCTCCTCCAGGTGACTGATGAGGCCAATGTGAAACTCTGCCACAGATGGGGGAGGAGGCTTGCGGTGGGGTGGGTGGCTGGGTAGTTTGTGAGGTAGTGCCTGATGCATGGACTCAAGGGTCTCAGCGCTGTCCTGGATGGACCAGAAATTCTCAGGAGTTGGTGAGATGTTTTGTTGCAGTTGTACCTTGGTCTATGTTTGTTTAGCAGTCTGTGAGTTCCTGTGAAACACAGGAACATTGATGTAGCAGTAAAAGCCCCCACTCCCCCCAACACTTGGAAGGTGTGACACTTGAGCAGAATAAATTGGTAGGACTCTCCCACAGCAGGGCAGTGAGTCATGTCTACAGTTTGTGTTCTCTGTGCTGAGTGGTTTATTGGTCTCCAGTTACTTCCTGTAATAGCTCCAATATTCTCTCTCTAGGTTTCCCCACATCATTCTACACCAAGGCCGATTTCGTCAAGTACCTGACCATGGTCATATTCACCTGCTCTGGCCAGCACTCTTCAGTAAACGGTGGACAGGTCAGCTTGTATTCCACAGAATTAACACTCCAATGGAAGAGCAAGCGCTGATCTGTGGCATTAACCAAACAGCAACATCCAGAGCGGAGTACAGAAAATGTCCACAGTCTCCAGTCCATGAGCTTTCTCATCCCAGCAGGGTGTTCCTCAACCTCCTCCTCCCATTGCCCCTCCCCCTCACCACAGTCAATCCTGTACTCAACAAAAGCAAATCGAGATGATCAGAAGCACAGGAGTTCCCTCCTCTGATCCTTAGAAGTTATCACCAATCATAGGATAGACAAACAAAGCCATCAGTCCATAGTGCACCTGAGCCAAGTGTGTCTGACAAGTGATAATTTTATTACTCATTTCCAGGTTTCCTTTGCAAGAACTGACTTGGTTTCACACTTTCAAACACATCACCTTGTCTCAGGGCCTCAAACCCTGTCATGTGTTTTTTGTGAGCAGCATTTTAACGACTCCTTCCTCACCTCTGGCTCCTTCCAAACACCCAGGGTTATCCTGCTGAGACGACAACTTCAGATGATTGTCTTCAGCGATCGATGCGGCAAACAGAAATGTTCTCTCCCCACAGATGCTGCCGGACCTGCTGAGTATCCCCGACATTTCTGGTTTTATTTCAGATTTCTAGCATCTGCAGCTTTTTGCTTTTCAATGATGGTTTTATCTGCCTGATGGTATCGACAGTAAGGTCTCCCTCTGCCACACTGCCATCCCATCTTGGACAGCGTGTTCACTTTCCCAAAGTAGATGTGATTTGGCCTTGCTCAGGAACCAGCAGCACAAATGGTTGATTTTAGAGCTTTACTGAAACCATCTGTTGAATCCTTCAGAGTAAAGAATGTGGTGTCCCCTTCCCCCCCTCTTCCTTTCTTCACATGAGTTCTTCCCTGACCACAATCTCCTGACCATTACTATTACATTACACAGCTAATGCAATGACTTCCTCAACTTTTCTAACTATAAACAACGCACAGTCTGCTGGAGGAACTCAGCAGTCGAGCAGCATCTGTGGGAGGAGAGGAATTGTCGAATTGAGACCCTGTATCAGGACTCCTTTGTGTCTTGTGTCTCCATCAGTAGACTTGCACAACAGTTTGAAAGTTCCGTGCTCACTATTATTGAAACCAGCTTTATATTCCAGATTTTTATTTAGTTAATTGAATTCACATTCACAAACTGAAAGGTGAGACTGGAATCCACTTTTCTGGATTATCTATCCTCTCTAGCTGTCTAACGTAACCAACTCTGCTAACAATGTGCCAACATCTGCCTGGGTAGCAGCTGGTGAAACTTTCCAACAGAGTTGGGGAAGATGATTAGATAATTCACACTTCCACACAGATTTCCCAGTGACAACCTGGGGTCAACGGTGCTTCAGGCTGAGATCTGTTCTGTCACATTCATTGTTCTTTAGACCAAAGACCAGGTCCACAACTTCCTGTTTAAGAAATACAATGGAGTCACCAGGCTAATTCCTGGGACAGGAGGGTTGTCCTGTCACAAGCAGCTAAAGAAATTCGATCTATGTTCTTCAGAGTTTAGAAGAATTGGCGAGGGAAGAGGGGGGATCTGATTGAAATGTATGAGATCCTGAAGGGACAGGACAGGGTGGATGTTGAGATGCTGTGGGAGAGTCTCGAACGAGGGAACATAGTTACAAGGGGTCAGTCATTTAAAACTGAGGTGTGTAGGAACTTCTCATAGGGGGAGGTGAATCTGTGGAATTCTCTACCCTGGAGGCTTGTGGAGGCTGGATCACTGGGGGTGTAAAGGGGAACACAAAACATAGAACAGTCCAGCACGGGACAGGCCATTCGGCCCATGGTGTGGTGCCCATCTTGATGCCAATTTATACTAAATGTCCTCCTCCTGTGTATCATCCACATCCCTCCATTCCCTTCATATTCATGTGTCCATGACACTCCTCCAAACTGCCTGCATCCACTACTACCCCTGGTGACCAATTCCAGGCACCTACCACTCTCTGTGTAGAAAACTTGCCCCTGACGTCGCCTTTAAACCTACCCCCTCTAACCTTAAAAGCATCTCCTCTGGTGTTTGACTTTTCTACCCCGGGGAACAGATTCTCATAATGTTCAAAACCTCCATCAGGTCTCCCCTCAAACTCTGACCCAAGTTTGTCCAACAGCTCCTTATATCTCATACCCTCTAATCCAGGCAGCATCCTGGTGAACCACTTCTGCACCTTTTCCACAGTCTCCACATCCTTCCTGTAATGGGGTAACCAGAACCATAGAACCACAGAATCATAGAACTGCACACAATACTCCAAGTGCAGTCTGACTAAAGTTTTATACAGCTGCAGCATGACCTCCTCACTCTTATACTCAGCGCCCCTCCCAGTGAGGACAAGCATTCACCTTCTTATCCACTTGCGTAACCACTTTCAGTGAACGATGAACTTGGACCTCAAGACCCCTCTGTATCTCAATGCTATGAAGGAGTCTACCATTAACTTTATACTTTCTCCTTTCATTTGACCTCCCAAAGTGCAACTCCTCACACTTGCCCGGATTAAACTCCATCTGCCACTTCTCTGCCCATATCTGTAACTGATCTATATCCCGCTGTATTCTCTGATAGTCCTTTACACTGTCCACAGCTCCACCAATCTTGGTGTCATCCGCAAACTTGCTCATCCACCAATCTTCATTTTTATCCAAATCGTTGATCTACATCACACACAAGGAGGGAGATAAAGTTTTGAAAGATCAGGGAATCATGGGCTTGGGAAGTGTCACAGAAGAGGTCAGGGGCAGATCAGCCACAATCATATGAAATGGTGGGGCAGAATTGAGGGGCCGAGTGGCCTCCTCCTGCTCCTATTTTCTTGTGTTATCAAAGGACATTCATCCACTGATTGTTCCCTCAGATGTCTTATTCCTCTTGTTCTGGCTTCTGCCCTCTTCCTCTCCAGGGTCAGCCCGAAACATCGACTCTTATTTCCCTCCATGGATGCTGCCTGACCTGCTGAGTTCCTCCAGCATTTTGTGTTCATTGCTCCAGATTTCTTCAATTGAGTTTATTTCATCTCCAAAGGGAAAATTCATGAAACGTTTTGTGACCTTGAGAAGGATGATTCTTTTCAATGTGCTCTCTACTTCACGTTGCAATGTGTGGTGTTTTTCTGTGTGTTTGTGCACAGCTGCCCATGTTGCAGCTGCTGAGCTGCAGAATGACAGCATCTGAAATACTAGTGAGCAGTGTGTATAACACTTGGTTTCCTTCACAGTTTGACTGGGGCTCCTGGGTCCCAAACAATCCTTCGACCATGCAGAAACCAGCGCCCACCGAAAAGGGTAAAGTCAGCAAGGAAGACATTTTATTCACATTGCCAGGGAAAACTGCCACAGCCTCAGTGCTGGCGACAATCCACCTGCTCAGTAAACCAGCTCCCTCTTCAGTAAGTAGGAAAAAAACACCTACAAGCCAAACAGAGACATGTTGCATTTCAACCGCAGGATGTTGTTGAAAGAGTGCAAAGAACATTTGCAAGAATGGGTCACAGTATCACAGCTACAGAAAGAGAGGACATTGAGGAGGGTTCATCTAGTGAGTCAGTGTGGGTGGAAGTCAGAAACAGGAAAGGAGCGATCACTCTATTGGGAGTATTCTACAGACCCCCCAAAAGCCACCGGGACACTGAGGAGCAGATAAGTAGGCAGATTTTGGAAAGGTGCAAAACTAACAGGGTTGTTGTCATGGAGACTTCAACTTCCCTAATATTGATTGGCACCTCCTTAGTGGGTTTAGATGGGGTAGAATTTGTTAGGTCCATCCAGGAAGGATTCCTGACACAGTATGTGGGCAGGCACTAGAGAGGCTAGACTGGATCCAGTACGAGGCAATGAGCCTGGTCAGGTGACAGACCTCTCGGTGGGTGAGCATTTCAGAGATAGTGACCACAATCCCTGACCTTTGGCATTGCCATGGACAGGGATAGGAGCAGACAATATGGGAAGGTATTTAATTGGGAGAGGGCTAACTAATTACGATGGTATTAGGCAGGAATTTGGGAGCGTAAATTGGGAACAGATGTTCTCAGGAAAATGCACAGCAGAAATATGGAGGCTGTTTAGGGACCACTTGCATGGGGTTCTAGATAGGTTTGTCCTACACACAGGGAAAAGATGGTAGGGTGAAGTAACCATGGTTGACAAGAGAGGTGGAAGGTTTAGTCCAGGGAAAGAAGGAAGCATACTTAAGGTTTAGGAAGCAAAAATCAGGCAAGGCTCTTGAGAATTATAAGGTAGCCAGGAAGGAGCTTAAGAAGTGACTTAGGAGAGCTAGAAGGGGACATGAGAAGGCCTTGGCAAGTAGGATTAAGGAAAATCCCAAGGCATTCTACACATACGTGAAGAACAGGAGGATGACTAGAGTGAGGGTAGCACTGCTCAAGGATAAAGGGGCGAAACATGTGCCTGGATCCTTAATGAATAGTTTGCTTCAGTGTTCACCAGGGAGAGGGACTTTGACAAATGTGAGGTCAGAGTAAAACAGGCTAATGTGCTGGAGCATGTTGAGGTTGAGAAAGAGGTAGTGTTTGAGGTTCTGAAAAACATTAGGACAGATAAGTCCCCGGGGCCAGACGGGATGTACCCCAGGTTCCTACAGAAAGCAAGGGAAGAGATTGCTGGGGCATTGACGATGATCTTTGCATCCTCCCTGGCCACAGGAGTGGTACCAGAGGATTGGAGGATGGTAAATGTTGTTCTGTTGTTCAAGAAGGTAATAGGGATAATCCTGGGAATTATAGACCAATGAGTCTTACGTCAGTGGTGGGCAACCTATTGGAGAGGATTCTTGGGGACAGGATTTATAAGCATTTGGAGAAGTGTAGTCTTATTAGGGATAGTCAGCATGGCTTTGTGAGGGGCAGACTGTGCCTAACGAGCCTAAGTGAGTTTTTCGAGGAGGTGACAAAATAAATTGATAAAGTTAGAGTGATGGATGTGGAGTATATGGACTTTAGTAAGGCGTTTGATAAGGGTCCCCATGGTAGGCTCATCCAGAAAGTCATGAGGCATGGGATCCATGGGAACTTGGCTGCATGGATTTGGAATTGGGCGCCCACAGAAGACAGAGGGTGGTGGTAGATGGAGTGTATTCTGCCTGGAGGTCGGTGACCAGTGGTGTTCCACAGGGATCTGTTCTGGGACCCCTGCTCTTTGTGATTTTTATAAATGACTTGGATGAGGAAGTGGAAGGGTGGGTTGGTAAGCTTGCAGATGACACAAATGTTGGAGGTTTTGTGGATAGTGTAGAAGGTTGTCGTGGGTTGCAACGGGATATAGACAGGATGCAGAGTTGGGCGGAGAAGTGGCAGATGGAGTTCAATCTGGAAAAGTGTGAAGTGATACACTTCTGGAGATCGAATTTTAAGGCAGAGTACAAGGCTAATGGCAGGACTCTTAGCAGTGTGGAGGAACAGAGGGATCTTGTGGTCCACATCCATATATCCCTCAAGGTTGCTGAGCAGGTCAATAGGATTGTTAAGAAGGCGTATGGTTTGCTGGCCTTCATTAATCAGGGGATTGAGTTCAAGAGCTGCAAGGTAATGTTGCAGCTCTATAAAACTCTGGTTGGACCATACGGAGTATTGTGCTCAGTTCTGGTCACCTCATTATAGGAAGGATGTGGAAGCTTCAGAGAGGGTGCAGAGGAGATTTACAAGGATGCTGCCTGGATTAGAGAACATGTCTTGTGAGGAATGGTTGAGCGAGCTAGGGCTTTTCTTTGGAGCGACGCAGGATGAAAGGCAACTTGATAGAGGTATACAAGATTATGAGAGGCATAGATCGAGTGGACAGCCAGCACCTTTTCCCCAGGGCGGCAATGGCCAATACCAGAGGACATCAGTTTAAGCTGAGTGGAGGAAAGTTTAGGGGAGATGTCAGAGGTAGGTTTTTTTTACACAGAGAGTGGTGGGTGCCTGGAACGCACTACCGGTGGTGGTGATGGAGGGTGGTACAATGGGGACATTTAAAAGACTCTTAGATAGGCACATGGATATAAGAAAAATGGAGGGTTATGGGCTGTGTAGGAGGGAAGAGTTAGATTGATCGTGGAGTAGGTTTATATAGGTCAGCACAACATTATGGGCTGAAGGGCCTGTACTGTGCTATACTGTTCTATGTTGTATGTTGCCAGGACTTAAGGGACTGGGTCATAGGGAGGAGGTTGGACAGGCTGGGGCTTTATTCCTTGGAGTGTAGGAAACTGAGGGGTGACCTTAATGAGGTGTATAAAATCATGAGGGGCACAGATAGGGTGAATGTGCACAGTTTTTTATCCAGAGAAAGGGAACCAAAACCTAAAGGCCCAGAGAGGGGAAACATTTAAAAGGGACCAGAGGGCCAACTTTTTCACGTGTGCATGTGTGTGTGTGTGTGTGTGTGTGTGTGTGCATGTGTGCGTGCATGTGTACATGTGTGCATGCATGTGCGTGTGTGCATGTGCACGTACATGTATGCGCGCACATGTGCATGTGTGTATGCATGTGTGTGTATGCATGTGTGGACGGGTGTGCACGTGCATGTGGGTGCACGTGTGTGCACGTGTGTGTGTTTGCGTTGGTGTGGAATGGAGGCCATTATGTGGCCTCTGTCCGTTCGGACATTGAATTTCACAGCCTCTGTCCTGCAGCAATAATTCTCTTTATTCACTGCAGACAAAGCTGGGTACGTATGTGGAAGAGCGCTTTACTGAAGTGACAGCCAAGGCATGCATCGAGGAGTTCCAGGAAGCACTCCTGAAAATCGAGGAGGAGATAGTGAAGAGGAACGAGGGCCTTGAGCTGAAGTATACGTACTTTCTGCCCAGTGTCATCGACAACAGTGTGGCGATATGAAGGTCCAGCCAATCACCCATCGTTAGTTACCTGGATGCTTTAAGCTTTGGTCTTAGATTAGAATTATAAGGTTCACAATTCTAAAGCATTCATTGCCAAACTGACTTCATCCCTCCCATCCTGCCTGCTGTTCTCCCTTCTGATCTTCCCCTCTCTGGTCCTGAATGAGGCAGCTTCCTGCCCTGAGTTCCCTTCTCAATGATTTCAAGCCTAGCACTTCTTCCACTGCCTCCATCTCCATGTTCCACTTCACTCAGGAATCCTCATGGACCCTTTCTCCCATCTCCAGCATTCCCAATCCACAGATCTCTCCTGCCAACCTCTCTGCGTCTAGTCATTTGCTATCAGCCAACGCAACATTAACCATTTCAGTTTTTCCCATTTAAACTTCACGCAGCCCCCAAACCTCCAGTCACTGAGGACCAAAGCCAACACAGCCCCCCAACCTGAGGACAAGGTGGTCCTGCTGTGGTCTGCCAAGCTGAGCCTCACAGAGGCAGAACCTCAGCTCTCCAACACCTCTCCTTCCTTCCCTCTGGATTGTGGCCCCACCACTGAATATCAGACCATTGCCTCCCAGTCATGGACCTCACTTCCTCTGAGATCTTCCCTCCACAGCATCCATACTGCCTGCTTCTACCTCCTGCCTGAGATCCATAAACAGGACTCACTGGGAAGACACATGGTCTCAACCGCTCGCCCCATCATGTCTTCCCACACTGACTCCGTCCTTTCCTCCCTTTCCATTCACAATTTCTAATTTTCCTGGCCCGAATCAGCTCTTCACCATGGGCATCCAATCCTCCAGCAGAGTCTGAAGGCCCACCACTTCTGCCATGAACAGAAACCCAACCAGATCCCCTCCGCCAACTTGCTCCTTCACCTGGCTCAACTCATTCTCACATTGAACAACTTCTACTCAATCCTTTCTCCAGGTCAAGGCTGTAATGGGGACTCACGTGGGCACAAACTATGCTCATCTCTTTGGAGATACAGAGCAGTCCATGCTTCACTCCTACTCAGGCACCCCCCCTCCCTCAACTCTTTCTCCCACACTGCTCCCTGCACAAACACACAACGCAACATTCATCACCTTTGCTGCATGTTCTCTCCTTCACTCTCACATAGTCCATGTCAGACACTTTTCCTTCGCAACCTTCTCCAGGGACCAATATCCATTACGTATCCACCAACTCCCAGAGGTCTCAGGTCTACCTCCTCTCACTCCACTTCCTTCAAGCACTCCATTCCATTCTCCCAGCTTGTCATTATCTGCTGATGACAAAACTTTCCAGACCTTTAAGATATTTTCCTTTCCCACAGCCTCTCCTCTACCACATTTGACAATCTCTCAATCGTTTCCTCCATTTCTTGTATTCTCGCTCTCAGCCATCCTCCCAGTCACATCAAGTTTAGAGTTCTGCTTGTCCTCCCCTTCCACCACCAACCTCTCTGTGCTCTCTCTGTGACTTAGAACACGCTTGTTTCTCACTTTTCCAGTTCTGATGAAGGATGTGTTTCTGTTTGGGACACGGAACAGTACAGCACAGGAACAGGCCCTTCACCTCACCATGTCTCCGCCGAACACAATGCTGAATCCCTCTGCCTGTACGTGATCCACGTGCCTCCATTCCCTGCATGTTCGTGTGTCTTTAAACCCCACTATCGTATCTGCCTCCACCCCCACCCCTGGCAGCCTGTTCCAGGCACCCACCACTCTCTGTGTAAAAATCTTGTCCTGTACATATTTTTTCAACCTCCCCCTCACCTTAAATGCATGTCCTCTAGTATTTGACATTTCTACCCTGAGAAAAATATTCTAACTGTCTACTCTATCTGTGCCTTTCATAATTTTAAGAACCTCTATCAGGTCTCCCCTCAGCCTCCGCCGCTCCAGAGAGAACACTGCAAGTTTGTCCAACCCCTCCTTATAGCTCATGCCCTCTAATCTGGACAGCATCCTGGTGAACCTTCTGCACCCTCTCCAAAGCCCCCACACCCTCCCTGTAACGGAGCGACCAGAACTGCACACAATACTCCAAGTGCAGCCTGACCAGAGTTTTATACAGCTGCAACGTGATTTCCCGACTCTTGTACTCAATGTCCCGACCGATGAAGGCCAGTAGGCTGTATGCTTCTCTACCACCCTACCTACTTGCATGGCCACTTGTGGCTATGGATTTGGACCCCAAGATCCCTCTGTACTTCTCTCCCCCCACCCTCTGATCTCATCTCATCCCTCCGTTTCTCTCCCCTTGGACGCTGCCTGGGCTGCTAAGCATTTTTAGCATTTTCTATTTTTGTTTCAGATTTCCAACATCTGCAGTTTTTGCTTCAACTGAATTGGAACGTGAAACATTTAGCTTCTTATTGATGAAAATCAAATATAATTTGCTAAAGTGGCTTTCATGCTGAATTCTGTCTGAATTTTACACTCCAGGGATGCATGCAGAATATGATCACAGGAGCTGGAAATAAAGCTGCTTGACTCAGTGTTGTCAGATTTGTTAGATGTGCGGATGCTCTAAGTGCTGCCCAGGTTATAAGAGGTCCTCTAAAGTTACAAAATAGAACACGTTAATATAAGGAATACCTGATCCAGGCTTTAAGGGAATTTTGGGAATAGTGCATTAGATGGTAGATTTCACCCAGGATTCCTGAATGGTCATGCCAATCGGAGTAGGATTGGGGAGCCAAAGTAAGGCAGAGAAATGGCAACATCCTAAAATTATTTTCCTGGATGAACTGGAATAAATGATCTGGTTAATCTAACATGCTAACATATTATGTTCTCCTGGACTCCACCAACATTATAAAGGGAACTAGAAATCCCATCGTGGATTCAGTTCCCACTACCGGCAAGCCCTGGGCCACATGTCCCACCAGCCATTCACTGGGGAGACAAGAACAACAGGAGGAGGCCACTTGGCCCCTCAAACCTGCCCCACCATTCAATACAATCAAGCCTGGTCTGCCTGGGCCTCGGTTACCCCTCTGTGGCAGTTTTCCAAATTTCTGCCTCCTAAAATGGCAGTAATCCTGCCTCTGGGATAGAGAATTCCAGGGATTTATCACTCTGTGAGAAGTTACTACCCCCCTCAGTTTTAAATGACAGGCCCCGTGTAACTGTGTCACCTCATTCCAGAGTCTCACCGGTGAAAATGTCTCAACATTGATCCGGTCACATCCCTTCAGGTCTCGTACGTTTCACTCAGATCTCCCCTTGTCTTCTACATGCAATGGAATACTGCTCACTTGAGGCAGGACAAGCCTCTCATTCCAGGAATCCACTGAGTGAATGTGGTTTGGCTGCCAATATCCTTTGTTAAATAAGGAGACCAAACTGTGAACAGTACTGCAGCAACGCTCAAAGGAGCAGGAGGAACTCAGCGGGTCAGGCAGCATCTGTGCAGGGAAATGGATAGTCGATGTTTCGGGTCGAGACCCTTCATCTGGACAGGAAAGAAAGAGGGGAGAGAGCTGGTATAAAGAGGTGGGGGGAAGGGGTGGAGCAAGAACTGGCAGGTGGCACAGCCTTGCAGCTGTGGACTCACCAACACCCTGAACAATCTGCTGGGACCCAAGAGCAGCGGCAAATAGTGGGAGGAAAGTCGGGGAATTCATGGGGGGCACACTGCCTCACAGCTCCTGTGAACAGGGTTCGATCCCCACCTCCGGTCTGTGTGGAGTTTGTCCGTCCATAGAGAAGGATGTGGAAGACAGCGAAATCAGGGAGGGGTGTGCTCAAATACTAGGGCAGGTTGGTATCAAGAAGGAGGAGGTGTTGGGGGTCTTGACAAACATTAAGGTGGATAACTCCCCAGGGCCTGATGGGATCCATCCCAGGTTATTGAGAGGGGCAAGGGAGGAGATTGCTGGGACCTTGACAGAGATCTTTGTATCCCCCTTAGACACAGGTGAGGTCCCAGAGGACTGGAGAACAGACAGTGTTTAAGAAGGGCAATGCAGACAAACCAGGAAATTAGGGCCTTCCATCAATGTAGGGAAATTAGTGGGGAAGACTCTTAGGGACAGGATTTGCTCACATCTGGAAAAGCGTAGACTTACTAGGGACAGTCAGCATGGCTTTGTGCAGGGCAGGTCTTGTCTTACAAACTTGACTGAGTTTTCTGAGGAGGTGACGAAGATGATTGATGAGGGGAATGCAGTGATGTTGTCCACATGGACTTTCGACAAGGTCCCTCCTGGTCGGCAGATACAGACACAAGGGATCCATGGATACTTGGTAGACTGGATTCAAAATTTGCCCAACCATCGAAGGCATAAGGTAGTGGTGAAGGGATGTTATTCTGACTGGGGGTCTGTGACCAGTAGTGTTCTGCAGGGATCAGTGCTGGGACCTTGTTATCTATGAAATATATAAATGATCTGGACAAAATGTAGATGGCCTGATTAGTAAGTTTGCAGACACAAAAATTAACGGAGTTTGGAGAGTGAGAAAGGTTGTCAAAGGATTCAACAGAATATAGAGCAGCTGGAAATGTGGGCAGAGAAAAGGCAGATGGAGTTTCATCCAGAAAAGTGTGAGGTGTTGCACTTTGGGAGGTCAAATGTAAGAGGAAAGTGTCTGGTAAATGGCAGGACTGTCAGGAGCATTGATGTACAGGGGGATCTTGGGATCCAAGTCCATGACTCCCTGAAAATGGCGGTAAAGAAGGCATATGGCACACTTGCCTTCATCTGTCGGGGCATTGAGGATAAAAGTCGGGAAGTCATGCTGCAGCTGTATAAAACTTTGGTTAGGCCACATTTGGAGTATTGTGTGTGGTTCTGGTCGCCCCGTTACAGGAAGGATGTGGAGGCTTTGGAAAAGGTGCCGAAGAGGTTCACCAGGATGCTGCCTGGATTAGAGGGCATGAGAAGAATTTGGACAAACTTGGGTTGATTTCTCAGGAGAATTGGAGGCTGAGAATTGGACCTGATAGAAGTATTTAAAATAATGAGAGGCACAGATAGGGTAGCGAGTCAGAGCCTTTTTCCCAGGGTAGAAACGTCAAATACAAGAGGGCATAAGCTTTAAATGAGAGGGGAAAGTTTAAAGGAGATGTACAGGGCAAGTGGTGGGTGCCTGGAACAGTGCTACCAGGAGAGGTGGTGAAGACAGATACAATAGTGGCATTTAAGAGGCATTTATTCAGACACATGAACAGGCAGGAGACCATGCACAGGCCAATACTGTATAGGCTGATAGAGTACAGTATAACACCGGCCAGTACAGTGCTGTACAGACCCAGAGAGTGCAGGCACAGTTAGGCTGACTGGGGGAAGCTGTCCAGACCCTGGGTGTGGGGGGAGACTCAGTGAGTGGTCCTGGCCCCCACCCCTGCTATCTGCCCTCACTTGCTGTTGTGGGGGACAGGATGGTGCTGGAACTGCAGTTTGCAGTGTGGCTGCTGGGTGGCGCTCTCTGTCCACACTCACCAACTCCCCCATCAGTAGGCAGAGCAGTGCGTAATGCCACCTGTGGGCCCCATCCTGGGGGGCCACCACCCCACACACCCTCGGGGGGGAAACCCACCCCACACACCCTCAGGGGGGGTCCCCCCATCACTGGCCCCCACAGGGAGGGGTTCCTCTGTCACTGACCCTCACAGGGAGGGGTCCCTCTGTCACTGACCCCCACAGGGAGGGGTCCCCCCATCACTGACCCCCACAGGGAGGGGTCCCTCTGTCACT
Source organism: Pristis pectinata (assembly GCF_009764475.1). Classification (NCBI taxonomy): domain Eukaryota; kingdom Metazoa; phylum Chordata; class Chondrichthyes; order Rhinopristiformes; family Pristidae; genus Pristis; species Pristis pectinata. The sequence goes on from NC_067440.1 coordinate 14,210,750, forward strand.
GACCCCCACAGGGAGGGGTTCCTCTGTCACTGACCCTCCTGCTGACTTGCGACACCACATCTGTAATTTCCCGATGAGACACTAAAATGTTCCCTTTGTTTTCCTGTCCCGGGATTGACCCTGGGGAAATACCGGGGGGGTGCACAGGGTGGGGGAGGGACTGGGGTCAGCACAGGGTGGGGCAGAGACAGGGGGCATAGGGTGGGGGAGACTGAGGGGGGTACACAGGTTGGGGGGGATGGAGGGGGGGCACAGGTGGTGGGGGGGACCGGGGGGGGGGGTGGCACAGGCGGTGGTGGGGGGAGACTGAGGGGGGGCACAGGCGGTGGGGGTGGGGCGTTTGGGGGAGGAGTGGTGTGCTGTGGCCTGTGGCGTGGGCTGCCAAGGTTCGGCCTGTGTCTCAGTGCAGCCTTAGCTGCCCTGCTATTCAGTCTGACTCACTCTCTGCCACACTTTGACTACAACATGTCTCCAGCCGGAAGTGGTTATGTGGCTGCTTTTAACAGTTTGCTGCTCTGTGCTCAGCAGAGGCAGAACAGTGACAGATGTTGAGATAATGTTTGAGGCCTCAGCCCTGAGCTCCAGCCCTGCTGTCTGCACTTTCTGTACATGGTCAACCTTGAAACTGTCCAAAAGGCACCAACAGTCAGAGCAACGTTATTCAGAGAAACACAATGAAGCCCAGCACAGACTTCACACGACTGAACACGGCAGGCAGCACAGCCAAGATCTACGTAAGCATCAGTAACTCTAGATCTTTCTACACACCCCGTCACACCCCCCCCCAGGGCACGGAAACCATAGTCAGACACAGAGTAAAGTTCACTTTACACTGTTCCATCGCACACTCCCAGGCGACAGCAGTATGAACAGCAATAACAATGTTTTAATTATGTTTGTAAAGATTGAACTGAGAATAATGTAAATATTGTAAAAATATTGTAAATTTGTAAATAAAGGGACAGGTCATTATTATAACAAAGGGGTTGGTAGTTTTTAAAAAATTACCTTTTGGTTGATAGGTCCTGCTCCAAGGTGACTGGGACGTCTACATGGGTTGACTGGATCCATGTGACTTAGCAGTAACATTCAATGGACAGCATGATCCCGTCCAACATTAAATCTTCTAATTTCATTTTTAAGTTGTTTAATTTTGTAATTTTAATGTAATGTTTTCCACTTGTTTCAGTGTGATATCAGGTTATAACGCTTTACAGGAATTGAATGACAACCTATTTGGATTACAACACACTCAACACCAAGTGCACCTTTGTTTCGACTTTCACACCAGTGCCTCTACTTCCACAGAATTCGGCAGTTCCTCAATGACCTTCACCAATTTTCAAAGGTGCACCACAGAAAGAATCCTGTCCAGATGCATCACGGCTCGGTACAGCAACTGCTCTGCCTGTGACCGCAAGAAACTGCAGAGAGTTGTGGACACAGCCCAGCACATCACGGAAATTAACCTCCCCTCCATGGACTCCGTCCACACTTCCTGCTGCCTCGGGAAAGCAGCCAACATAACAACATAATCAAGGACCCTTCCACCCCGGTCATTCTTTCTTCTTACACCGCCCCTCTCCCCCCCCCCCCCCCCCACCAATCGGGCAGAAGATACAAAAGTTTGAAAACATGCACCACAAGGCTCAAGGACAGCTTCTACTTCCCTGTTATATGACCTTGAACAGACCTCTTGTACGATAAAGATAAATTCTTGATCACTCAATCTATCTCGTCATGGCCCTTGCACCTGATTTGCCTACCTGCACTGCACTTTCTCTGTAACTAGAACACTATATTCTGCCTTCTGTTGCTAACTTTCCCTTTGTACTACCTTGATGTATCTGTGTTTGGAATGATCTGTCTGGACGGCATGCAAAACAGTTTATCGCTGTATCTTGGTACATGTGACAATAATAAACTAATTACCAATTTTAAAATAAATTCTAACTTTGTTTCTCTATAAAAAAAAAACAAAAAAAAAGCCACAAGCTAGTCACAGAGTGAAGCTCCCTCTACACCGTCCCATCACGCACTCCCGGGGTCAGACACAGAGTGAAGTTCCCTCCACACCGTCCCATCACACACTCCCGGGGTCAGACAATCCCGGGGTCTCTCAATCTGCCTCACTGAGGCGTTGCACCTTATTGTCTGCCTGCACTGCACTTTCTCTGTAACTGTAACGCTACATTCTGCATTCTGTATTTTTTCCTTTTGTACTACCTTGATGTATTTGTGTATGGAATAATCTGTTTGGATGGCATGCAAACAAAAGCTTTTCACTGTATCTCGGTACGTGTGACATGTTAACTTGTATGTTGAGTTGGTAGTAAAGAAGGCAGTGTTAGCATTCATTTCGATAAGACTAGAACATAAAAGCAAAGATGTACTGATGAGGCTTTATAAGCCGTTGGTCAAACCACATTTGGAATATTGTGAGCAATTTGGGGCCCCGTATCTAAGGAAGGATGTGCTGGCTCTGGAGAAAGTCCAGAGGAGATTCACAAGAATGATCTCAGGAATGAAAGGCTTAATGTATGAGCAGAGTTTGATATCTCTGGGCCTGTACTCGATGGTGTTCAGAAGGATGAGGGATCATTGAAACCTACCGAATACTGAAAGGCCTGGATAGAATGGACATGGAGAGGAAGAGTCTCGGATCTGAGGGCTCAGCCTCAGAATAAAGAGACGTCCTTTTAGAACTGAGATGAGGAGGAATTTCTTCAGCCAGAGGGTGGTGAATCTGTGGAATTCATTGCCACAGACGGCTGTGGAGGCCAAGTCACTGGGTGTATTTAAGGCAGAGGTTGATAGGTTCTTGATTGGTAAGGCATGAGAATGGGGTTGAAAAAAAATCAGCCATGACTGAATGGCAGAGCAGACTCAATGGGCCAAATGGCCTCATTCTGGTCCTATAGTTGATGGTCTTATGTGATAAAACAAACCAATTACCAGTATCTTTGCTGGGCTTTCCAATTAGATCCTGTCCCTTGGTGTTTCTCTGTAGCACTGATTTTCTTCCTCATCTTGAAATATTTACCCAATTCCCCTTTAAAAGTTATTATTGAAAGTGCTTCTGTGTTCCTTTCAGGCAAAACATTCCAGATAATCACAACTCACCAAGTAACATTTTTATCCCCATTTGTTTCATTGGACTTAACTGATTTTAGTAATCTATGCTAAATTCTGTCCAATGGAAATTTGCACAATGGTTCAGGCCTTCACAGAGTGCAACGTTAAGTATTTGGGCTTCTTGTCCATCAATAGAATTAGCTAAGTTGGAAGCAGAACGTGTGGCTGAGAGTTTGGATTGAGAGAGGTGTGTATCAGAGCACTGGTTGATAATGATACTTGGGAAGATGGGATTGGAAGTCATGTTGTTCTCCCAGGCAGAGATGATGTGGCATGGATCCAGAATCTCATCAGAATCCCTGGGTCAGTACATGCCCAGTGTTGGTACTGAAGGAGTTGCAGGAAGTTGTGACTCACAAGTTGCAGATTAGCTCCTGGTCCTAACACATGCTATCAGAACACACATTCCACAGGAGAGAGGTAACAGGTTCTCGTGGTTAGCCAGCACTGGTAACAGGCAGATCTGTTGGCGAAGTGCCAGGTGTATGGCAGAGGCCACAGACGCACTCAGTGCCTCAGTTATTATCGTGAAGAGCTTGACTGAGACACAGCAGTTCCTCTTGAAACGGGTTCATGGCCATTCAGCCCATCACACACTATCCCATAGCAGGAGGCCATTCAACCCACCACATCTGTGCTGGCTCTTTGAAAGGGCTCTACAAATACACCCACCCCTCCTCCCTTTGAAGATAGATGGCACGGGAACAGGCCCTTTGGCCCACCATGTCTGTGCTGACTATGATACCAGTTTAAACTAATCCCACCTGTCTGCACATGGTCTGTATCCGTCCATTCCCAGCCATTCATGTGTGTGTCAAAATGCCTCTTAACCATCGCCATCATCTCTAATCCTGATGCTGCCTCCATTCCTGGACCCCCTGCATTTATCGACAGGGTTCCACGCCTCTGGCTCTGAGCTGTCACACCTGCTTGGACATGGAACAGGGCCATAGAGGAGAAGGCAGCTAGACCACTTGCCGGTGCTGCTTGTGTGTGTCTCAGAGCCCTGGGGCCACCAGACAAGCCTCAACACTCAGTGTGTGAGAGGACAGTGCACGTACCTGCAATTGCTGCTGACATTCCTTGAGGAATGCTTGCAGAGCCGTTCACCGCCCCACCTTTAACACTACAAGTAGTCTCACCCGCTGCTCATACACTACAAGCCAACCAACAGTGCAAACCAACAGTGAGACATCAACTGGTTCCCCTGAATTTCACCCATGGCCCTCCCCCTCCCCATCCACCCAGAACTCCTCCCCATCCACCCAGATCCCCTCCCCATCCCAGAACCCCTCCCCATCCCAGAACCCCTTCCCATCCCAGATCCCCTCCCTTCCACCCAGATCCCCTCTGATCAACCCAGATCACCTCCTCTTCCACCCAGAACCCCTCCCCATCCACCCAGATCCCCTCCCCATCCCAGAACCGCTTCCCATCCCAGATCCCCTCCCATCCACCCAGATCCCCTCCCCTGCCACCCAGATCCCTTCCCCTCCACCCAGAAGCCCTCCCCTCTACCCAGAACACCCTCCACCCAGAACCCCTCCCCTTCCCTCTTGCAGCATTTCCCGGCGATCCGGGAACACTGTGCCGTGTCTCTGGTACTGTGACACTAATCCACAAAGCTGCATCTGCCAGCCCCCACCCACAGAAGCAGGAGGAGCACCCCCACCCCCACCCCCACCCCGGCCTGCTCTGCTATGTAAAGATTATGGCTGCTCTCCATCAGTGCCCCTTTCCCATACTGATCTCATAACATTCCCTCAACATCCAAACATCTATCGATCCCAATACATTCAGCAATGGAGCCTGCGCAGCCCTCTTGGGCAGAGAATACCAAAGGTCCCCCAGCCTTTGCATGAAGAAACTCTGTCCTAAATGGTCAACACCTTACTCTGAGACTGTGAGCCATGGTTCTCAGCACCCCAGGGTGCCCTGACATTTTCTGCACTACATCTGCCTTGTGTGCCCTTCTCTTAAGCTGGTCATATCTCTGGGAGTCCCTTGCTCACCCAGCCAACAGCAAAAATTAAATTGCTGATGCCTTCGTCAAATTCACTGTGAACAGCCAGGGCCCACTACCAATCCCTACAGCAACGTGAACCCTAAAATAATGCCTTTATCCATACCCCTGTTCACCGTTAACATATCCTCAATCCACATCAGTATCAGTAATCCAGTGTCATTACAATGCTCTTTAATTTAGTTTAATAATAACCATAAGACCATAAGACATAGGAGAGAATTAGGCCATTCGTCCCATCGAGTCTGCTCTGCCATTCGATCACGGCTGATTTATTTTTCCCCCTCAACCCCATTCTCCTGCCTTCTCCCCGTAACCTTTGACACCCTCAGTAAACAGAACCTATCAAGCTCCGCTTTAAATACACGCAGTGACTTGGCCTCCACAGCCGTCTGTGGCAATGAATTCCACAGATTCACCGCCCTCAGGCTAAAGAAATTCCTCCTCATCTCTGTTCTAAAGGGACGTCCTTTTATTCTGAGGCTGTGCCCTCTGGTCCTGGACTCTCCCACTACTGGAAACATCCTCTACATGTCCACTCTGTCCAGGGCCTGGGCCGGAAGGTCTGAATTGATTGGTTCTAATTATCCAGCTTCAGACTGAAGGGTTGAACCAGCATCACTCACTGATGATGTTCTGGGCTCTGTCCCCAGTGCATAGTCACTGCAGTCAGAGCCAACGTGTTGCAAATCTGCCTGTGTAGAGGCGCCGGTGATATCACCAGCCCTTCCTTGGTAGGGTGTGTCTTCATTCTGTGTGTGCAGACAGAGCTGAGCTCGTTGGGAGAAGTGGGGGGAGTGTGGAGGGGGAGTGTGGAGGGGGTTGGGGGAGGGGGATTGTGGAGGGGGAGTGTGGAGGGGGATAGGGATAGGGGCAGGGGGATTGTGGAGGGGGTTGGGGAGGGGGTTGTTGAGGGGGAGCTGAGCTCATCAGGCGGAGCAGTTGGTGTGTGGAGGGGGAGTGTGGAGGGGAGAGGGGAATTGTGGGGGGGAGTGGAGGAGTGTGGAGCGGGTGTGTGGAGGAGAGGGGAGTGTGGAGGGGGAGTGAAGGGGGAGGGTGTAGGGGAGGGGGAGTGTGGTGGGGAGGAGGTGTGGACGGGGAGTGTGGAGGGGGAGTGGAGGGGAAGGGGAGTGTGTAGGGGGAGTGTTGAGGGATGAAGGGGAGGGGAAGAGTGGAGTGTGCAAGGGGTAGTGTGCAGGGGGAGTGGGAGAAGTGTCCAAGAAGAGCTGAATGTAGTTAAATGCCTCCACTGTTGCTGGATCTGGTCTGCTGAGCCCAGGCAAGTCGTCACAAGTTAACCCAAGGATCGGAGCAGCTGCTGCAAGAAGTGGATGCCCAACAGTTTGCATTCCTGCAGATCTTCCTGCTGCATTTCAGGGCCATTCCCCGCCTGAAGCAGTGTTGCTTTAACACCAGCCTTCCCCATCACTGAGCTGCAGCTGCCTCTGACTGAACAATTGGATCCTTCTCCCATACATGACAAGTCGGGGCCTAGAAGTTTACATTCCTCACCTGGGTTCTCGGACATTTGGCTGACAATAGTTTTCACGTTTCCCTTCCCGTGCTGTTGATGAACGAGGGAATCCTGTATATGCCCTGGCACGCGCACTGTTCAAGGCAGCGCAGAACTGACAGACTATCTGTGGACATAGTAATACGCAGAAACCAGGAGAGGACTTAGGGTCCTGTAGTCCCAGGTATTGTGGGCCAGGTTCCCCCACCTGCCAGCTGGCCACTACACCCAGGGAATAGGCCCTTCCGCCCATCGGATCCGTGTCACCCATTTACACAAATCCTTTTTTTTATTTTTCCCACATTTTTACCAACTGCCCCCAGATTCTACCTCATACTGGGGGCAATTTACAGCGGCAAATTAGCCCACCGGTCTTTGGAATGTGGGAGGAAAGAGATGGCAGTCAGGGCTGTCGTATGCTCCTCCTGCAGGATGTGGGAGATCAGGGAAACTGCCCATGTCCCTGGTGACTTCACCTGTGGGAAGACTGTCCAGCTGCAGCTCCTGACTGGTCCCATTAAGTGGCTGGGGTGCAGTCAGACTCACTCAGGAGCATCTGTGTTCCTGAGAGCATCATAGACAGGAGCTTTAATGAGGTGGTCACACCTAAGGTGCAGGCAGCAGGTAGTTGGGTGACCACCAGGCAGAGGGAGTCCAGGGTGGAGGATATCTCTGAGTTTGGCAGAACATTCCCAAGGAGGGTGAGCAGCCAGAGGTTGTTATACAGATTGGTACCAATGGCCTATGTAGAAAATAGGGATAAGGTCCTGCAGAGTGAATGCAGGGAGTTAGGCAGAAGGTTAAAAAGCAGGACCTCAAGGGTTGTAATCTCTGGATTACTCCCAGTGCCATGTGTTAGTGAGGGTAAGAATAGGAGGACAGGGCAGGTGAATGTGTGGCTGAGGAGCTGGAGCAGGAGGAAGGGATTCAGGTTCTTGGACCATTGGGATCTCTTCTGGGGCAGAGGTGACCTGTAAAAGAGGGACGCGTTGCATCTGAACTGGAGGGGGACCGATATCCTGGTGGTGAGATTTGCTGTTGTTACTTGGGTTGGCTTAAAATAGTCTGGCAGGGGAGCAAGACCCAAAGTAGTTGTGTATCATATGGGCAAGTTGAGGTAAGTATAGAAGTTAAAGCGAACCAGTCCAGTAGGCAGGACATGGAGTGAGGAACATCTGAGAGGCTAAACTGCATTTGTTTGAATGCAGGAAGCCTGACAAGTCAGGCAGAGGAACTCAGGGCATGGATCAGTACATGGGATGGTGATATAGTTTTGGAAACATGGTTGAGGGATGGGCAGGACTGGCAGACCATGGGCATAATAGAGGTGGAGGTAAGAGAGGAGGGGGAGTTGCATTTTTGATGAGGGAGAATATCACAGCAGGACTTAGGATATTCCTGGAGGATCATCCAGTGAGGCTATGTGGGTAGAATTTGGAAATAAGGGGGTGATCACATATACTATAGCCCCACTGCCCCCCCCCCAATAGTCAGTGAGAATTAGAGAAGCAAGTACACAGGGGATCACAGACAGCTGCAAGAATCATAGAAATTGTACGTGACTTTAACTTCCCTAATATTGACCGGGACTGCCATTGGGCTGAGGGATTAGCTGGGGCAGAATTTGTTAAGTGTGTCCCGGAAAGTTTTCTCATGCAATATGCAGATGACCCTACTAGAGAGGGGGCAACACTTGACCTCCTCTTGGGAAATGAGGCTGGAATTGGAATTGGTTGATTATTGTCACATGTACCAAGGTACAGTGAAAAACTTGTTTTGCATACCATGCATAGAGATCATTTCATCACATCAGTACATTGAGGTAGTACAAGAGAAAACAATAACAGAATGCAGAATAAAGTGTTACAGAGAAAGTGCAGTGCAGGCAGATAATAAGTTGTACGGTCATAACGAGGTAGATTGTGAGGTCAGGAGCTGGGCAAGGGGCTGAAGTGTCAATGGGGGAGTACTTTGAGACCAGTTTTAAAATAGTTGCCGATAAAGATAGTTAAATCCTAAATTAGGATAAGGCTAATTTTGAAGGCATTTAGACTGGAACTTGCAAAGATTGACTGGGAGAAGCTACTTGCAGATAAAGAGATGTCTGGCAAGTGGAAGGCTGTTAAAAGTGAGATAGGCAGAGCTCATAGAACATAAAACAGTACAGCACTGGACAGGCCATTCGGCCCACCATGTTATGCCCATCTTGATGCCAATTTATACTAAATGTCCTCCTCCTGTGTATCATCCACATCCCTCCATACCCTTCATATTCATGAGTCTACCCAAAAGCCTCTTAAACTCCACCAAACCGCCTGCTCCCACCACTACCCCTGGTGACCCATTCCAGGCACCCACCGCTCTCTGCATAAAAAACTTGCTCCTCATGTCACCTTTAAACTTTCCCCAACTCCAAAATGGCTGCTCTGCCTTACCCTACCTTCCTTTTATTGGCTGAGTTGCTAACAGTTAGCCAATCAGAAACAACTTTTAAAAAGCTGCTGGCTTCTCCTCTCTGCTGCTCTGGCTGCTATCCCAGGGCCAGCATGTTCCTGTTAGAGTGAAGGGGAAAGCTGGCAGGATTAGGGAACTCTGGCTGATGAAGGATATTGAGACTTTGGTCAGGAAAAAGAAAGAAGCATATGTCAGGTAAAGGCAGCTGGGATCAAGTGAATACCTTGGGGAGTTACTGGGACGTAGGGATACACTGAAGAGGGAAGTCAGCAGGGCAAAAAGAGGGCACGAGGTACCTCTGGCAGAGAAGGTAAATTAGAATCCTAAGAGATTTTACAAGTATATTAAGAGCAAAAGAGTAACTCGGGGTCACTTAAGAATCAATGTTGTCGTCAATATGTGGAAGCAATGGGAGAAGGACGATGTCCTAAATGAATATTTCTCATCTCTACCATGGAGAAGGTCGTGGAAGCTTGGGAATCCAGGGAAGAGAACAGTGATAACTTGAAACATAACACCATTACAAAAGAGGAGGTGCTGGTGGTCTTAAAGCAGATAAAGGTGGATAAATCCACAGGGTCCAACCAGATGTATCCTAGGGCATCGTGGGAAGACAGGGAAGAAATTGCTGGGGCCCTGGCAGAGATGTTTGCATCATTGTTAGCCACGGGTGAGGTACCGAAGACTGGAGGGTGTCTAATGTTGTTCCTTTATTTAAGAAGGCTGCAAGAACAAGCCAGGGAACTACAGGCCTGTGAGCCCAACATTGGTGGTGGGAAAGTTACTGGAAGGGATTCTGAGAGACTGGATCTATATGCAGACACCTGTGCTATTTTGAAACCCCTCCTTGCCCCCTTGTAGGTCATAACCCACTGCACTGCACAAGATATCTGGCATGCCTTCTACGTTACACTGCCTCTAGCTCTGAGAAGGTCTCACCTTAGACTCGTGTCCCACAGCCACCTCAGTTCCAGCTCTACACCCCTCCATGATCTCTGCTTTCCTCTAATTCCGGCCTCTTTATCATACGTAATTTCAATTGCTCCACCCAGGGCAGCTTGTCCCTCAGTTTGAGCTCCTTTCCTCTGCCTCACTACCTCCCCTCCTTCAGGATTCTCCATAAAGCCTGACCTCTGGCTCAGTCTTTATCACCAGCCATGATATTTCTTGTTGGTCGGTGTCAAATTTCGTTCAGCTTGGGTTGATGCTTCTCCTGTTAAGTGCCTTGGGACATTTGACTCCATCAGAGACACTATATAATTGAAATCATTGTTGCTTCTTCTCCTAACCAACAACAAATCCCTTGATTTGCTTGGATGCATGTGACTTTAGATCAGTCCACAGTTGTGCATTTGAATCTTTGTCAGAAAAGTTTCTAAAGTGATATGAAACAGAGACAGAGAATGCTGGAGACATTCAGGTCAGGCAGCTTCTGCGGAAAAGAAAATGGTGATGTTTCGTGCCTGCGACCTTTGTCAGAACTGGGAAAGAGGGAGATGCAGTTGAGTCTTCAGTAGGAGAGAAGGTTGGGGAGGGATGTGTAGAGCGCAGGGAATGTCTGATACAGATTAATGGCAATAGTTATCAGCACATTCAGCTTCTTGGTCTGTGTAATATGTTGTTAATGTGGTGGGACCTGCCCAGCTAGACTTGTATAAGATAAGAAAACCAAAGCAACATGATAGAAAGATGGAAAATGCTGAAAAAACTCAGCGGGTCGGTAGCACAGTGGAAAAAGAACCAATGAACGTTTCACGTGAGGGACCCTTCCTCAGACTCGAGAACGAGAGAAATGTTAGTCTGGGTAGCAGTGAAATGTGGGTGAACACAGTTGAGGAAATGTCTGTCTCGGTAGCTCAAGGATCTACATTCATAGTGGTTTCTCTCGGGTTCTGGCTTTGCTGAACCCAGGTGACTAATGTTGCCACTGCTGCCCTCTGGAATAGGTGCCATGGCTTTAACAGCCATTGCAGGCAGATTGTTATTGTTTCTCTACTTAAATGTTGGGAATACTGTGAATGCTAAAGAATTAGTGGGACATGGAATGTCTCCAGAGAAATGACTCCTGAATCTCTGCGCTCATGGACATATACCTCAGGATATGTGTCACCAAAGTATATCCCATAAGACATATAATGCATGATCCATAATTGAGGACATATAAGTTATGAGTCGAGGATACAAACTCCAAGACATATGCCCTACGGTATATACTCCAAGATAGTTATCCCCAAGACTTACCTGCTACAATATGTCCTTCAGGAGATATATTCCAGATAATATACACCAGGACAAAAAACAATATGATATAGTTTCCAAAATACATACCACTGGACACATAATTCACTATTTAAATTCCAGAATATATACTCCATGACATAAAATGCTTGATATATATTGCAGGAGATATATCTTATGATTCTGCAATATGAACTCCAGGACGATTCTTTTGATTTACTCATCAGAATAAATATACCTCAGGATATATATATTACAATGCATTCAGAGTATTTGCTCCAGGATATAGATTCCAGAATGTAACTCCAAGACAAGTGTATGACCGGAGATCCAGCTCTTCTTTTCTGCACACTCCCCTTTGACAGCCTGTTCTTTTCGTTCTGCTTCTTACCTCAGACCTGTCTCACTTCCACAATCTTTCAAGCAATAATCGAAGCTGAGGATGGAAGTGTCATTTTGCAATCCTGGTCAGCCTGTCAGCTGCAGAATCTGGGCAAGAATGATGGACTCTTGACCTCACAATCCATCTCGTTATGACCTTGCACCTTATTGTCTACCTGCACTGCACTTTCTCTGTAGCTGTGACACTTTATTCTTCAGTCTGTTATTGTTTTACCCTGTACTACCTCAATGCACTGTGTAATGAATTGATCAGTATGAGTGGAATGCAAGACAAGTTTTTCACTGTACCTCGGTTATGCGACAATAATAAACCAATTCCAATTCCAATGACTGCGAAAGGGCCTTGGTCATGGCCTTACTGAAGCTATGCTCTCCAACACTAAAGTAATGTCTGGTATTGTTTCCTCTGGCTGGGTTTAAAAATCTTGCATATCTCCTGACTAGCCCCAGATATGTTTGCAACTAAAGATTAACCAAATTAATAGAAGGAAATAGGATATTACTGTTAAAATTATTTTCAGCACGCTCACCAAAAATCTGGAGTATGCATTTACAGAAAGCATTTTAAAAAGTCACGGAGTCATACACGTGGAAACAGGCAATTCAGCCTACTATGCCCACACTGACCCGTGTGGACCCGTCCCTACTGATCCCACCTTCCAGCACTTGGTCCATAGCTTTATGCCTGGATGAGTCAAGTGCTCATGTAGACACCGACTAAATGTCATCAGCGACCCTAATCCCACCATCCTTTCTGCCAATCTAGTCCAGGTACTCATCTGTGTGAAAGAGTTCCTCCTCAAGTTCTCTCAAAATCTCTTCCTCGTTACCCTCAATCTATACCCATTAGTTTTATTCACATCTCATAAGGTAAAAAATTTCCTGCAGTCTACCCTATATTTTATATACATCAATAATACCCCCTCTTAACCTCCCCAGCTCCAGGGAGAACAGACCCAGCCTCTCCAGTCTCTCCTCATAACTGAACCGTTCTACCCCAGGCAACATCCTGGTGCATCTCTTCTGCAATCTCTCCAGTGTAGGTGTGTAACGAGCAGTGTGTGTATATAGCACTGCAGTAGGTGTGTAATGGACAGTGTGTGTACACAGCACTGCAGTAGGTAACGAGCAGTGTGTACACAGCACTGCAGTAGGTGTGTAATGAGCAGTGTGTGTACACAGCACTGCAGTAGGTGTGTAATGAGCAGTGTGTGTACACAGCACTGCAGTAGGTGTGTAACGAGCAGTGTGTACACAGCACTGCAGTAGGTGTGTAACGAGCAGTGTGTGTAAACAACACTGCAGTAGGTGTGTAACGAGCAGTGTGTGTACACAGCTCTATAATGAGGCTTCAGTGGGATAAAGACAGTAAATGGGAAGAATCTTGGTCCAATAAATCAAGATGTCGAATCTGTTTGGTCGTCACAGATCTGGTGAGCACGCAATGTCATCTCCAGACAATAATGTTAACGTGTGGTATAGAAAAAAATCGGGGAATTGGAGGTGCATGTGACACAGGTAATGCAGTAACCATGAGTGACTTTTGTTCACATATACACTGGGTAAACCAATGAGCAGTAGTGGTGTAGAGGCCTGCACAAGAGGTGGTTTTCTGGGTCAGCATCTTGAGGAACCAGCAAGGCAAAGTCTATTTTAGATCTAGTGCTGTGTAATTAGAAAGCATTAACTGATGATCTTAAAGTTAAGGAACCTTTAGGAAAAGTAGTCAAAATATGATAGAATTTTATATAAAGATTGAAACTAATCCAGTTCTGAAGTTCTTGAATCTAGATAAAACAAACTTTGAATACTTAGGGAGTAAGTTGGCTCTGGTACGTGGGAAATTCCATTAAAAGCAACGGCAGTCTATAAACAATGGCCAAAGAATTAATACATTAATCACAAATATACATCCCTTTAAGAGAAAGAAGTGATCCAACCATAGAATGTTGCCCAAAAACAGAACCATCTCCAGGATGGGGAAGTTCTCAGAATTCTGCAAAGGACAAAGGCATTGACAAGGAAATGAAAAAGGGACACTGATAGTAGACCAGAGTTTCCATGGGTGCATAAAAAAGAAAGGATTAGCTGAAGTTGACATGGGTCCCTTGCAGACTCAGATTGGAGAAATTATATTGTGAAAAAGCAAATAGGTAAATGGGCAACCCCTTATCCTGGAACTGGGATTCCCCCCACTGCCTCTCCCCAGCTCGAGTGCCGAGATCAGCTGTGATTTTACTGAGTGGGTGAACTCATGACTTCACTTACAGCTCTCCCCAAGGGCAGTCCTGGCCTCACCCGGTCAGAGCTGGTTCCTATGTCCTATCCATCCACCCCCTACCCTCATTGCAACTTATTTTCTCCTTTCCCAGTTCTGATGTGGATCTCTCAACCTAAAACATTAACCCTGTTTCTTTCTCCACAGATGCTGCCTGACCTACTGAGTGTTTCCAGGGTTGCTCTTTTTATTTCTGACCATTTAAGGTCCCTTTGCTTCACTGTGTTTGCTGCTCCACTAGATCTGAATGAGCAAGTTACCTCAAGCTGTGCTGCTTCACATACGGAGAATAGACAGCCTCAAAGTGGTTAAACAGCAACTCCCTGTTAGCTTTCACAGAAGAATGCACACTCTCTGCTCAAACGTAGCTGCTACTTTCAAACAGCCTTCACCTTTGCAGTCTTCAACATGGGACATTCACTAACAACAAAGAGAGAGCCATTATCCTGCACATCAGTCTGTCATAAACTTAGAGTGTGATGTGTTTCAGTCCATAGTTTCTTTTCATTTGCTGTCCACACTTTTGCACTTACTCTGTTGCATTTGTGGTTTAAATTTTTCACTCTTCTTCTCAAATGAATAAAATGACTGATGTGTATTCAAGTGTAAGTATAGCTTTTACAGCTGTATACTATGTGGGGTGACTGACAACAGATATTGCTGTTTGGTTGGGATCTCCTGCCCAGAAGAAGGGATGTTCTATTTATACCCTAGCCCCCTGCTGAATTGTCTTTACTTGCAGAAACTTTAAGAAACCCACAGTGTGAGAGTGTCAGGTAGGGAGCATTCTCCTAAAGTGAAGCTCCCTCTACACTGTTTCATCACACAATATAAGGGCACAGGTTGGACACAGAGAGAAGCTCCCTCTACACTGTCCCGTCACACACTCCTAGGGCAAGGACAGTATGTGTTAGACACAGTTGTGTCAGGGATGGGAACTCCAAGACTGAGTCACTAAATGAGTGAATCCAAACCCAAGCTCATTCCAGACAAGAGCCTCAACAGTTACTAAAGATACAATGCTGGATTTTATTTACCGACCTGAACTTTCTCAAGCTGGGACTGACCAGCTACTGATCTGTGTTGATATGTACTTGGGGCTCCCTGGATTAAGGGGATCTCATGGTTAGTCCCATCTTTAATTCCCTGGGCCGTGCTGGCAACCGGACAGCCGGTTGTCTAGGATCAGTGACTGATTACGTCTTCTCTACAATCTTGTCTGATTAAGGCTGAAATTATTAGCATTCAGTTTCATTAATGTGTCCCTGGTCTTACCACGAAGACATTGATGGAGACAATTTCAAACCAATTTCCATATGAGTATTTCCCAGGATAGTGTAGGGAGAAAATTACTCTACATCTAACCCATACTCCACATCACACTGAGTTTATGACAGACTGATGATGTGCAGGATAATGTGGAGTGTGTGATGGGACGGTGCGGAGGGAGCTTCACCCTGTGTCTGACCCCGGGAGTGTGTGACGGGACGGTGCGGAGGGAGCTTCACCCTGTGTCTGACCCCGGGAGTGTGTGACGGGACGGTGCGGAGGGAGCTTCACCCTGTGTCTGACCCCGGGAGTGTGTGACGGGACGGTGCGGAGGGAGCTTCACCCTGTGTCTGACCCCGGGAGTGTGTGACGGGACGGTGCGGAGGGAGCTTCACCCTGTGTCTGACCCCGGGAGTGTGTGACGGGACGGTGCGGAGGGAGCTTCACCCTGTGTCTGACCCCGGGAGTGTGTGACGGGACGGTGCGGAGGGAGCTTCACCCTGTGTCTGACCCCGGGAGTGTGTGACGGGACGGTGCGGAGGGAGCTTCACCCTGTGTCTGACCCTGGGAGTGTGTGATGGGACGGTGCGGGGGGAGCTTCACTCTCCATGTCATGGTTAGTGTGGGACCAATAGTTTTTCCCCAAGTATATTTGGCGTTAACAGATTCAACATCTGTTTTGCGACCTAAGGGTAAGGCCAAATGTTGCAACCATCCTGTGACCAATATCAAGCAAGTAAAATCTTCTCCTGTTGCCTTTTGCTGTGCAACTCTGGGCTGGAGAGCAAATTGATCTCACTTGCCATGAGGTAGGCAGTTATTGCAGGACTGTGACATATCTTACAGGAAATTCCTTTCGCATCTTTCTACCCAAATGATGCCCTGAATCGACAACAGTTCTCTGTTTCAACTTCCCTGCCCTTGACTTTTGTTTTACTTCCACTGCTGATCAACACCAAAATTCAGGGCTCTGTGAAGTACACCAAAACCTCTACTTTCTTTTTGGCATGTCACCAGTTATCTAGCAAACTTTTCCAGATGCACTGTAGAATGTATCCTGAGTGGTTACATCATGGCCTAGCCTCCTAGTTGACAGCATCTACAGGAGGCGCTGCCTCAAGAAGGCGGCATCTATCATCAAGGACCCCCATCATCTGGGGCATGCCCTCTTCTTGCTGCTATTATCAGGCAGGAGGTACAGAAGCCTGAAGTCCCACACCACCATGTTCAGGAACAGCTACTTTCCTACAACCATCAGGTTCTTGAACTGACCTACCTCAGCAACGGAGCACTACGGACCATCTCTTGCACTACCCTGGACTGGTTTCTGATTTTTTTTTGCATTAATGTCTTGTTTTGCACATAATTTTTCTTCACTGTCTTGTATAATTCATGTTCTGTGTTGTTGGTACCTACGTGCCTGTGATGCTGCTGCAAGCACATTTTTCATTGTACCTGTACCTCACCGTACTTGTGCACATGACAATAAACTCGACTTGACTTGATGGCAGTCCATGTGGAAGTATTTCCTTGAACAAACGTAGAGGCATTCCCAGTAGGCAAGTTGTATGACTTGGAGATACTCTCTCAGTATTAGTCATGGTGGTTGAAGAATAGTACATTAAACTGACCTTGCTGAGTTTTCTTTAGCAAAAGATATTCATTATTCATAATAGGCACATGAATACAATCAGGATATGTCATTATCCAAACTAGTAATTCAACACATTCCCTTACAATGTGTCAACATCACTCATGTTTCCTCTTTACACATTATACCTGTGCAGTGCTTCAGAAGCGGTTACACTAGGCCCGGCCCTTAGTCTCCAGGACCCTAGGCTGTGTTCCTTTCCCATTAGAGTGACCTTGCTGATTTACAGCAGCAGACCCAGTAGATGCATACCTGTGCACACCACCCCTGGAGAGGTGGGGTGGACTGCTGCTGTACCCAGAGAACATCCTCCTGCAACATGCTGGATGCAAGGAGAGATGTCCATCAGCCCCGTTTCATCTGTGGAGGGGAAGCAGGTCACTGACCCTTCATCCAAACTGGTTCTGCCATTTTCTGTTTTTGTTTCACTTTCCATTATTTGCACTTTTTGCTCCAGTCCCTCTTCTTCTGTCACATCAGAGCCCACGCCATCCCCTGCTTCCACCCTCCAAAACCCCTCCTGCCCTCTCATCTTCCTCCATGCCCTCCCTCTATTTGCCTCATCTCTCCCTCCTCTACCCACCCTCATTTCCCCTCCCCTCCATCTGCTGCTCCCCTCCTCCTCTATTCACTCCTCTTCCTCCCTCTCCTCCCCCTCAGCCCCCATCACCACTCCCCTCCATTCACTCATCTCCCACACCACCCTCCCATGACAGTTTTCAATTAATAAATACAAACATATTTTGAAAATCCTCCCATCCTCTAAATAATGGTCTTAAAGTGTAGATTCACCTCTTTTTTCATCAGACATTTTAAAATGTCAAATCTTTTAAAAAATCTTATTAAAAGGGTAACCCCTTTAAACAGCATAGACATTTTCTTTTAATTCTGTTTATCTATTTCCATCATTACTCTGTCCTTACCTTTCCAAATGCTGGTAGATCCTGTCCCTCAGAATCCCCTCCAGTAACCTCCCCACCACTGACGATAGGCTCACTGGCCTGTGGCTCCCTTGTGTGTCCTTGCCTCCCTTCTTAACTAAGAGCACAACAAAAGCCAGCCTCCAGTCGAGTGGTACCTCACCCATGCCAAGTAAATGATAAAAATTCTGCCAGGGCCCCTGCAATTTCTTCCCTAGCTTTCCACAATGTCGTTGGGTACACTTGATTAGGCCCCAGAGATTTATCCACTTTAATATGCCATAAAACTGTCAGCACCTCCTCTGCTGTAATGTGGATATGTTCCAATACATCACTATTCATTTCTCTTAATTCCTTATCTCCATGACCTTCTCCATGGTAAAGGCAGATGAAAAAGGTTCATTTAACACCTCACCCATCTCCTGTGGCTCCACACATAGACAGCCACTGTGATCCTTAAGGGGACCTGTTCTTTCCCTCGTTACCTTTTTGTTCTGAATGTATTTGTAGAATCTCTTAGGATTCTCATTTACCTTACCTGCCAAAGCTATCTCATGTCCCCTTTTTGCCCTCCTGATTTCCCTCTTGTGTACTCCTACATCCTTTATACCCCTCAAGAGATTTGCTTGATCGCAGCTGCCTATAAGCTCCTTCTTTTTCCTGATCAGAGCCTCAATATCCCTCGTCAACTCGTGTTCGCTAATCCTGCCAGCCTTGCCCTTCACTCTAACAGGAATATGTTGTCCCTGAATTCTCCCCATCTCACCTTTTAAATCTTCCCACTTGCCTGACATTCCTTTTCCTGCAAATAGCCTCTCCCAATCCACCTTTGAGAGTTCCTAACATCTTCAAAATTTGCCTGTCTCCAATTTAGGACTTTAACTTGAGGACCAGTGCTATCTTTCTCCACAACTATTTAAAAACTAATAGAATTATGGTCACTGGTCCAAAAGAGCTCCCCAATGATACTTCAGCCACTTGCCCTGCCTCATTTCCCAATAGGAGGTCAAGTGTTGCCCCTCTCTAGTCGGGCCATCTACATATTGTATGAGAAAACTTTCCTGGACATAATTAACAAATTCTGCCCCAGCTAATCCCTTAGCCCAATGGCAGTCCCTGTCAATATTAGGGAAGTTAAAATCACCTATTACAACCCTATTATCCTTACTGTGATCTCCCTACATATTTGCTTCTCTAATTCCCAGTGACTATTAGGAGAATATTGATCCCCCTCCAGTTCAGGTGCAACCTGTCCCTCTTGTACATGTCACCTCTGCCCCAGAAGAGAGTCCATTGGTCCAAGAACCTGAACCCTTCCCTCCTGCACCGGTTCCTCAGCCACACATTCATCTGTCTTATCCTCCTATTCCAACTTTCACTAGCAAATTTGGTGGTCCAGTGGACAGTGAAGAAGGTTATATAAGGTTACAACAGGATCTAGAGCAACTTGGGAAGTGGGCCAAGGAATGGCAGATGGAACTTAAGTCAGCCAAGTTTGAGGTGTTGCATTTTGGTAAGTCAAACCAGGGCAGGAATTACACAGTAAGTGGTAGGGCCCTGGAGAGTGTTGTAGAACAGGTAACTATTTCCCTGAAAGTGGTGACACAGGTAGACAAGGTGATGAAGAAAACGCTTGGCAGGCCTGCCATCATCAGTCAGGGCACTGAGTACAGGAGTTGGGACATCAAATCGCAGCCGTACAAGATGTTGGTGAGGCTGCACTTGGAATATTGTGCACAGTTCTGGTCACCCAGCTATAGGAAGAATGTCATTAAGCTGGAAAGAGTGAAGAAAAGATTCATAAGGTTGTTACCAGGACTGGAGAGCTTGAGTTATAAGGAGAGGCTGGGGCTTTATTGCCTGGAGTGAAGGAGGCTGATGGGTGACCTTATAGAGGTATATAAAATCGTGAGGGTTGAATATAAGGTGAATGGTCACAATCTTTTTCCTAAGGTAGGGGAGTGTATAACTAGAAGGATAGGTTTGAGGTGAGAGGGGAAAGACTTGAAGCAGGTCTTTGGGGCATTTTTTTCACGCAGAGGGTGGAATGAGCTGCCAGAGGAAGTGGTAGAGGTGGGTATAGTTACAACATTTAAAAGTCATTTAGACAGGTGCATGGATATAAAAGCTTTAGAGGGATATGGGCAAATGGGGCTAGCTCAGACTATCTTGATCATCACTATCTATCTTGGTCAGTACAGACGAGTTGGGCCAAAGGGCCTGTTTCTGTGCTGCTTAACTCTTTGACATTCGCGGCCTCCCCGCCCCAAAAAAAGTTCGAACTACGTTTTGAGAACAATCGGAAGAAGTTGGAGGAAATTTATTGGAAGTTTAAAAAAACTCAAATTCCCTTTTAAGGCAAAACAAACAGGAACTTTTACAACGAAAAAAAAGTTGTCCGCAAACTCTTCCCAACCACAATGTGTGCCTCCGCCTCCTGCAAAATAGTGCGCCGATGTGAGTGCGCGGGGAGGGGTAGGCAGGGGCCGGCGGGCCGCACGGCCGGTCGTGTCCGGCCCCGGCGACGGTGGCCCGGGCTGCCGTGCCCCGCGGCGGGGGCAGCGCTGCCCCCCGTGCCCGCCGGGCACGGATACAGCCAGCCGGGCAGTGAGAGCACCCCCGCCGGCCGCAGCCTCTTCCTGTTTGAAGTTGCCTTTAAGTGGCCGCCCCGCCCGCTCGGCAGCAGTCGGGACGCGGCGTCCGTCTGATCCACACCGAGCGCTCGCACCATGGCCGACGGCTGGAAGTGTTACATCAGCGACCTGATGAACTGCGAGGAGTGCAAGGACGCGGTGATCGTGGGGCTCGACAACTTCTCGGTGTGGGCCTCACACGAGGGCGGCTGCCTCGGCTGCGTGCAGGTGGGGGCGCGCGGCGGGAGCGCGCGGGCGGCGGGGGCGCGCTGAGCACGAACTGCGTACTCGCCGCAACTTCCCGCGCTTCCGCCGCTCGCCTTACCGGGCCCGGGGGCTGCATTGGGTCGTGAGTGGGGCTGGGCCCGGGCCCGGGCCCGACCCGGTCCATCGGCGGGCGGCGGGGTTAGGCTGCGTCCGGGGCGGCGGGGGAAGGTTAGGCGAGGCGCTGGGAGGGGGAGGGGAGAAAGGGAAGGGAGGATGGGGGGAGGGGGGGAGGTTCGGCTGGGAGGGGGGGGAGGTTCGGCTGGGAGGGGGGGAGGGGGGGAGGGGGGAGGGAGGGGGAGGGAGGGGGGAGGGAGGAGGAGGGAGGTTCGGCTGGGAGGGGGGGACGGGAGGGGGAGGGAGCGGGAGGGGGGAGGGAGGTTCGGCGGGGAGGGAGGGGGAGGGGGGAGGGGGAGGGAGGTTCGGCTGGGAGGGAGGGTGGGAGGGGGGGAGGGGGAGGTAGGTTCGGCTGGGAGGGAGGGGGGAGGGGGGAGGGGAGGGAGGTTCGGCTGGGAGGGGGGGGAGGGAGGGGGGAGGGAGGTTCGGCTGGGAGGGGGGAGGGAGGGGGGAGGGAGGTTCGGGCTGGAGGGGGAGGGAGGGGGGAGGGAGGTTCGGCTGGGAGGGGGAGGGAGGTTCGGCTGGGAGGGGGGAGGGAGGTTCGGCTGGGAGGGGGTGAGGGAGGTTCGGCTGGGAGGGGGGAGGAGAGGTTTCGGCTGGGAGGAGGGGGGAGGGAGGTTTCGGTCTGGGAGGGAGGGGGGAGGGTAGGTTTCGGCTGGGAGGGGGGAGGGAGGGGGGAGGGAGTTCGGCTGGGAGGGGGGAGGGAGGTTCGGCTGGGAGGTTCGGCTGGGAGGGGGGAGGGAGGTTCGGCTGGGAGGGGGGAGGGAGGTTCGGCTGGGAGGTTCGGCTGGGAGGGGGGAGGGAGAGTTCGGCTGGGAGGGAGGGGGGGAGGTTCGGCTGGGAGGGAGGGGGGGGAGGTTCGGCTGGGAGGGAGGAGGGAGGGGGGGAGGTTCGGCTGGGAGGGAGGGGGGGAGGTTCGGCGGGGGGGGGGAGGGAGGGGGGAGTTTGTTAAATCAGCGGAGCGTGGCCGTTCGGCGGGACCTTGGCTCAGCGCTGCCGCCATTTCCCGGCCGGATCCGTCTTTCGACACGTGGCGGGGGGGGGGCCTCGGGGCGGGGACACCGGCGAGGCGGCGGGGGGGGGGGCCTCGGGGCGGGGACACGGCGAGGCGGCGGGGGGGGGCCTCGGGGCGGGGACACCGGCGAGGCGGGGGGGGGGCCTCGGGGCGGGGACACCGGCGAGGCGGCGGGGGGGGGGCCTCGGGGCGGGGACACCGGCGAGGCGGCGGGGGGGGGGCCTCGGGGCGGGGACACCGGCGAGGCGGCGGGGGGGGGGCCTCGGGGCGGGGACACCGGCGAGGCGGCGGGGGGGGGGCCTCGGGGCGGGGACACCGGCGAGGCGGGAGGCGGGGGTGGGGGGCCTCGGGGCGGGGACACAGGCGGGGGGGGGGCCTCGGGGCGGGGACACCGGCGGGGGGGGGGGCCTCGGGGCGGGGACACCGGCGGGGGGGGGGCCTCGGGGCGGGGACACCGGCGAGGCGGGGGGGGGGCCTCGGGGCGGGGACACCGGCGAGGCGGGGGGGGGGCTCGGGGCGGGGACCCCGACTGGGCTCGGCCGAGGAGAGCCCGCGGGCCGCCTGACATCGCACCGAGACCAGGCGGGCGCTGCCAACGGAGCGGCCTTCACGCTGCGGTTCCAGGGGCCGGAGATCCCAGGGTGGGGCCGCGGTCG